>NW_023994271.1:0-152500 GCF_015586225.1 Lucilia sericata
GCCTACAACACTTAAGTGGGGAGAGTATATTGGATTTGTGCTGATACAACAAAATATTTCACCTTAAAGAATCGTGTCCGAGTCGCAATTTTCAAGATAATTAGATGAAATTTGGCACATACGCTCTTTTTGGCCAAAGCATATCGTCATATTCAAAAAGTGCGAACTCAATTTTGGGCAAAGGAAGTTTTGATGCCAAAGATTCCTCAATGCATGATTAATAGGTTTAGGTTGATAAGAGGACGTATACTACATCAAATCTGAAGAAATACACCTAGGCCACTATCGGGCCTGTTGTGCGCTCCAATTCAAGAAAAAAAAATTGTTCACTGAATGTATTATTTTTTCCATGTTCAGAAACTCAGTTTCCTGGACGTGATTATGATTATAAAAAGTAATTTTTGCACTTCTAACAACAATTTTTGTAAATATGCTATCTCAAAGATAAACTTTTATTGAAGAAAATAAGTGCTAACTTCCAGTTTTACACATTTTTAAAACTTAAAATTGTTTTGTATATTAACAAGATGAACATGCGGATCACAAAACTGGTGAATAAGGAATAATAAACGAGCAGATATGCCATGAGTTTTCCTAATTATATATGTACATACATATGTATGTACTCGGTATAAATGTAACTTATTGGATTACTGGATTGACTTATATCGCTTGAAAAACATTTCATAAAATTATAAAATAACGCATATTATTACAAGAAATTTTTATTCTATTGAACAAAACAACATATTAACTTAGATATCTTAAAAACATCGCTAAATGTGCAAAATATTAAAATTTGTTCATAGGCAGGAATTATTAAGGCTGTTAAAAAACGTATTATGGAAGATACATTGTCGTTTGGTACAATATTTCACGAATTAAATAGTTTTTTTGATCTCTAATACATACATAACTTACGCAATATTCTACAAATTTTATATCGTTGTCGATATGACACTCAAAAGAAACACGACGATCTAAGATCAAGCCTAAACATCTGATACTCTCGACGATTTATATTTCAAGATTTCTATATTAGGAGAAAAATGGGAAGGGAAGTAAGTATCTCTCACACTTGCAAAACAATTGCAATTATTTATATAATGACTGATTTATCGTCGTTCAACCCAATATTTTTGGCATTGTATAGATCTCTTTCGCAATAGAGGTTTTTCAAACTCGAACGTTTAAAATGGATAAAAAAGTGGGCTGAGCAATGTATAAATAATTGCAACTTTTTTGCAATTGTGAGGTATATTTTCCTTATTAAATACTGATGAAAACCATAATGAACACCAACTGTTGACGACTTTTGGCTTTAAAACAAGGACACGATTTGGAACATGGAATATAACATCGCTTCTGGAGCCATCGAGATTTTCTCAAATATGTCGTGAGTTCCGAAGAATAATGACACTAACAGGCTATTTGGCAATCGCTGCAGTGCAAAGGAGTACCACGTGAATTTATTGATCTGATCCCTGCTTTATATGGAAACTAGAATTAAATATGGAGCGATCCTCATGAAATTTTCTGATGAGATTTACGTTGTATAAAAATTTGCTGAAAAATTACCTTGTATGGGGGCTACGGTCAAATGAGGCCCAATGATTACAAAAATCGGCAGTACGGTTGACGATCATATAAATTATAGATCCCAGGCTTTTTGTAGAAACATTAGTATATTTAACGAAATTATGTGCTCAAAAGTGTTATTTAACTCTGCTGTTGTATGGGACCCACATAAGTGAAATAATGCACCGATTTTAAATATTTCAACACACAATCGTCTGTAGTATAATAGGAGACCGTATATTAAATTTTGTAAAATAATCTTTAAAAATGCGAAAAAGTTTATTTTTTTTATACCCTTCACCTTCGTGAGAAGGGTATATGTTTCATTGGCATGTGTATATTGTTTTGTTTCTTGGTGTATTCAGTTTTGTATGTTTGGATGGCTGTGTGTTTCATTGCCTTGTGTATATTGTTTTTGTTTGTTGGAGTACAGTTTCGTTTGTTGGTTTTACTGCCTTGTGTATTTTGTTTTTTGAGTGTTTATTTCGTTTAGCGTTGTTGTTGTTCATTTTGTTTTGCTATATATAATGATATAATCGGGAAAATTAAATAGGTACATAAATTTAAATTTTATAAAATTTATATTTTTTAAATACACTATGGTGAAGGGTATATAAGATTCGGCACAGCCGAATATAGCACTCTTACTTGTTTTATATTGATTTTGTTATTATGTACGTTTGTAACAATATTGATTTTAGAGAACAAAAAAATCGAGTTAAGATGGAAATGAATATGGAAAATTCTTATATTCCAAATTATCAATTTGGTTTTTAAAAATGTCACTAATCATGCTCTATTAAAATTCCAAAATGACGTTGTTAAAAATTTAAGGGAAAGAAAATGTACTGTTGCTGTTTCTATCGATATAGAAAAAGCTTTTGATCATGCTTAGCACGATGGAATTATACATACATATTTAAAATGATTAACATTGCTTTTGATCCATTTATCATTAAACTAATACAAAACTTTTTTGAAAATAGAAAATTCTGGGTTCAATTACAAAATGAATATTCTGATTTTGGTGATGTTAAATGTGGTGTACCTCAGGGTTCAATTTTAGCTCCTCATCTATATAATAAATTTAATAACGATTTCCCAAATTAATTTGATATTTCAACTGGTATTTTATATGCTGATGACTCGTTACTTTATACTCACGGTATCTTCCCAAAGGATACCCTAAGTTCGATATCATTATATCTAATTGAAGTTAATTGCTATTATAAATTTTGGGGAATAAAAATTAATGTGTCCATAAGTCAGGCCATTTGTTTAAGAAATGCATCTGGTAAATGTAGGAATTTTGTTGTTCCTGAAAGTAAACAGCTTAAATTGTATTTATCTTAAACAACATGCTAGAACATTTCTAAACAAAGCTGGAGGTATAAAAATTTCTTTTGGAAGAATGTTCAATAGTAAATATCTGCCACAAAAGACCAAATTATTAATTTATAAAGTAAGTATTAGGCCAGTACTACTTTATTGCTTTCTCAATTTGGTTTACGATTTCACCCACTGTAATGAAAGAATCTCAAATTTTTCAGCGCAAAATTCTTAGACTCTGTGTTAACAAACATTTTGATGATAATGATAAAAGATATTCGAATCAATATATTTATGAATTGGCAAACATTAAACCATTAGCTACATATGCTTTTGGTTTAATGAAAAGTTTTATAGACTCTGCTTCATCTGTATAATGTCTTAATACAAGATGTCATAAACGATCAGAATGGTTTGAATTGGTTTAATACCTATTACTACTCACCACTACGTTATTTGGAGCATGAAGTACTATGCATTAATAATACATTGCCAAAATTTTATATTTCCAAAATTCCAGGGGCCCATAGAGGTTGATTATTTTGTTTTTTTTACTACTTTAGCTTTAAGTTTAGTGTTAAGTACACCATTAATAAAATTTTCAAATTATGTTGTGCCGGGAGCAACCACAACACTACATTTGCATAAACTGTCAAGCTTGTTGCTGTAAACAATATTTTGTATTAAAACAAAACATAATTTTAAGTTTTCTTTATATCAGATCTGTTGTAACTTCTATATGTATGAATATTTAAAAGACTCAAATAAACTTAACTTGATTTTAGAGGACAAAAAGTATATGTCCGTCCGTTACAATAATTTTTTTCCGGCTCTTTTGACTTATCGACTTTTTTGACTTATTTACAATATCGATTATTCGAATATTTTTTTACATATACATTTATAGAAGTAGGGTTCTATAAATCGACTTTCGAATTCGAAAGTCGACAATTTTGTTCCAAAAAAGTCAATAACTCGACTATCGTCTATGAAAAAAGTCGAATTTGTAAATAAAAGTCGGAAAGTCGAAAAAAGTCGAAAAGTCGTAAAAAGTCAAAAAGTCGGGAAAAGTCGAAAATTGGAAAAAAAAGTCAAAAACTCTAAAATAGTCGAAAGAAGTCGAAAATAGTTATAAAGTCGAAAAAAATCGAAAAGACGGAAAAAGCCGAAAAGTCAGAAAAAGTCGACTGTTTATAAAATACTAAAAGTCGACTTTTAATTAATGAAAAAGTCGAAAAATCTACTTTTCATAAAATACAAAAAGTCGACTTTTAACTAAATGCAAAAAATCGAAAAGTCGACTTTTCGTTTCAACTATAGAACCCTACAAAGTATTGGTACCATGGCGAAACTAATAAGGTGAAGTCATTTCAACAGCTGATTGTTGTTTTGTCCATGGAAACTTAGACCGAAGTTGTCAAACTCTATATGTTAGATAGGGCCGTTTGCGTTTTAGGTGACGATATAAAGAAAGATCAAAATGACGCGTGGTGTGTAACTTGCAGATTGTAAAGCATGAAACTTTTGAAAAGCGCTACGCGTGTTGTGTACTTCCACCTTTACTACAAATATTTGATTTGGTCAAATTAATAAATATACTTTTAAGTTATTGTATCCTAATACATATAAAAAGCAATCAAAGAATATTAATAAAGTAGCATCACTTGAACAGCTGACTATTTTTTTTAAACTAGATAAATGAAGCAAGTTGTCAAAGTTTGTTTTGAAAATTGTTAACATTGTTTACGTCGCCATTTTTAAATTGTGTTTTGCTATTTGTTAAAATTTGTGAAAAGTTGAAAAAGTGAATTAAAAGTGGTTTTAAAGTAGTTTAAAAGTGTAATAAATTGTATAATATATAATAATATAATTAAATTGTTAATATTTTTAACTTAAAAGTAATATTTTTTATTTATGTTTTGTTCACATTGTTGTTCAAGGAAATTTTATTTTGACACAATCTTAAATTATTCCAAAAACAAAATACATGTGGTTGTTGTAGATGTTGTTGTACAACAAGAGATGTCGCTACTTTATTAATATACTTTGAAAACAATAAATAAACAGTAATGCGCCTCTCAATAATCATATTAAAAATAAAACCACAAGATATCAAAATTTTAATAAATGTAAATATTGGATGTGAATATGAGAATAACATGTTCTTTGGTACTAAATATTGTACAAATGGCATCACTAATTTCAGTCCCATAAATGTAAAATAACACAAACGCGTCGTAACCTTCTGAAAGTATAAGAAAATACATACGTGCATAGACGTATGGTGACGTGCCGTAACAACACAAAAACAATCGTAAAATGCTGATTATTAAGGAAAAACAAAATATACATAATTAATCGTAAATTAACGTAGAGATTTTTAATATTTCGTAACTATATCGAAGTTTAAAATCAAAAAATAAACTTTTTAATAGAGCACTAACAAAAAATAATATTAGCACACGATGGACGACGAAAAATTAATTTTTCTTGTTCAAGAGAAAAATGAAATTTGGAACAAGTACAATCCACTATACAAATCAATTGACAGAAAAAAGGAAGCTTGGATCGAAATAGCTCATGAAATGGAATCAACAGGTATATGCAAAGAAAAAATTAGTTATTGAAATGGTATTTGGGTACTTCCGATAGGTTGAAGGACCTTGTCTAGAAACAATGAAGTGCTTTGATGAATTATTATGTCGTTCGTTTTAGAGGAGGAAGCAATAAGAAGATGGACAAGTCTAAGGGATCGGTTCACACGAGAGATAAAGAAAAGAGAACAATCATCCGAATCTGATACGAATATACATTTCTGGCCCTACTTTGAGATGATGGAATTTTTAAGGCCTCATATATCATCTAGACCGTAATTTTGAATACATACATGAATGCTTTGGTTAAACTCTAGTTTTCAAGCTCCACACCAATATGTCAGTAATAGATACATATGTACACACATAAAATGTTCATTGAGAAGCATCAAATAAATTACCTCTTTGAGCAACGGTGGCGCACAAACTAGATTTCTCCTAAAGCTTTTAACAATTAAATATATAATTGTTAGTTAACACCTACCTATATTTCAGACTCCGAGGCAGAGGACAAAGTATTCGAATGTCATCTTTATTTAAGAAGCGTTCACCTCCACCTTCGCCAGCTCAGCATTTACCAAATACGTCACCATCTGTATCGCCAACAGCTTCACCCGTTAACTGTGAAGAGTTTACCCAAATATTTGATGATCCATTGATTGAACCACCATTGCGGCATAAAAAGTTTAAAACGTCTAATCCTGATGTTGATAAAAGTTTTTGTGAAGCTGTAGAAACTTTGAAAAAAGCCTGTGAACTTAATGAAGCTAGACATGCTAATCCTGCTGTTCATGCATTTGGGGAAATGATTGTATCTACAATATGCAGCATGAATAGTCGGAACCAAATAAAGGCTATGCAGCAAGTAACAGACATGGTGATGAGAATAAAACTAGAAGAAGATGAATTATTAGAGCATGTTACATATTCTACGCTTTAGAATATATTTCCACCTTTAAATACACACATTCGATTGTACTTACCAAAAACCAATTAAGAGGAAATTTTATTTTATTATGTATTCGAAATAAAAAATATTTTCCTACCTGATATTTGAAGATTTCTTCTTTTTAGTGTAAAGTATTGACTATAATATACCTATAATATAATTATAATAACTAGAATGACTATAATCAAGTCAAGAGTGGTACTACTTATGGACGTTAGACTAGACTATACACTAGTATATAGTCTCGACTATTGTCCATATAGCTTATACTGGTCAAATTGCATTTAGGGGACTTTAAGCTAGTTTATAGACAATGTATTTTGAGTGTAAATTCCCATAAGGAAAAGAAGGTAATTTCATTAACTTTATTTGCATTTTTTACACATAATGTTAACTTTTTCACAATTAAAGCGGATTATGATGAAACTGAAGTGTGGAATCAGTATCATCATAGGAGTCAGCACGAGATTAGTCTAAAATGCTAAAATTGCTTCAACATCATATATCTTTTAAGAATACTAGAAGCAAACATTCATGCTTTTAATAATACATACATACATAGGTATTTCATCAATTTTAAATATCGCCAAAAATGCTTTTAAAAAATATATGCAATAATCTATTAATATTTAATAAAGTTTTAATTTAAAAAAGTAAAAAGTAAATAAAACCAAGACTTAATATTATTGAACCAGCAAAACTGTTTTTAATTACTAATTTCTTGTTCCTTCTCCATAGCATCATTAATATAGCCTTCTACCTCACGTATGGCTTTCAAATTGTGTTCGGTGCGAGTTAGCAACTCATTTACAAAGTAGCCGCGTAGGATATTGACTTTTGTTTGATTATGACGAGCATTTGCAAACATAACTTCCAACTCACAGGCTAAGTATGGACCCATTTTTAGTTCTGCGACAACTTTAAGAAAATTACACTTGCGATTTCGCAGTTGTATCATATTCTCCAAATTAGCCCGTCTCTGCTTTTCCAAATATAAAATCTCTGTGTGTAACGTATTACCATCACTAATTAATTCTGGGAGCTCTGTACGCAATTTACTACTGAAGTTATTTATGCTTTGTAATTCCTTTAATAAATTAGCTGTTAATTGATTACGCACGGCTTTTCTTTCAGTGTAGTTGAGATTAATTGATGTTACTCCACTAAGATCTAAAAAGTTATACTATATACTTTTCTAGTTTTAATGATATGTTTATATTTTACTCACTTAATACTTGATCCTTTTTCTCGTTTAAATAAAGATATTCGCCAATTTTTATCAATACAATGGCCTTTTTTATTTGTTCAATGTCAGGAAGTTGTAGCTTGGTGCAATCTATCTGTTTAAGTTCCTTGACAACTAAGCGTAATTTACGCACATTGGCTAATTCTTCAGCATGTGTTTTTAATAATTGTTCATTCGTCTCCGAATTTAAAATACGCGTAGTTTCATTACAATCCATTGAAAATTCTAATTTTAATTACACAAAATGCAGACTAATGACCCTCGGCATTCAATTTTATTAATTTCTAAGTTCAATTGTTATTAAAAAAATTATTTTTTATTTAAAGAATATTATTTTTAACTTTTTCGATTTTCACACACACCACAACAGAAGATCAAATAAAGAATTTGCAAAAGTTGCCGCGAAAACATGCAACTGCGCGCAGAATTTTTCCTTCAAACTGATTTTGTTTGATGTCCCATTTAAAATACATTTGTTTGACGACCTAGGTAACTCTGGTTTGTCAAACAGCAATGTATTTTTCGTATCTCGTGTTTGCTACAAATAAATAGTGTTTGAAGCATGGTATATTAATTATAATTAATATATCTTGGTTTGAAGTAGAAGCAGCGACCCGCTGGCACAGGGTATACAGAGGCGTCACGAGCAAAAAACTATTTCCCTCTCTTTCGCACAAAACGAATTCAATAATTTTTTTTAGCTGTATTTTATATACCTCTTCTCACCAAACAATTTCAAAATCAAACAAAAGCTGATTTTAGACTTTTTTAAATGTCAAAAGTGACACCTCTGTATACTTTGTGGTAGAAGACGCGTAAAATACGAAAATATCTGAGGCGAACGTTGAGCAAAGATTTACCACCGGCCAAATTTCAGTGAGCGGCTTATTATTAGACTAGCTGCGTGTACCCTGCGTTGCCCGGGTTTCTTCGAAAAGTAAAGAAAATATTTTTCTATCTGTAATGACTTTTTTTAAATATGTAGATATCAAAAAAAATAGTTAATATATTTTTCTGCCTTTTTAATCCTTAATGTCCGTTTCAATTTAGAAATTGAAAATGTGCTTCAATTAAGAAATTTTAAGTAATTTGTAAACAAATTTAAGAAACTTTTTTTGAGAAATTCTACTGAAATCAGCATTTTCAATCACGTGTGCAGTAGATTTAAAGAACTGTTTAGTTTAAATTATGTCACACCGTACTTTGAATTGTAGTGTCCCTGGTGTAAAGAGGCAAAAGTCTTTGGGCGCATTTTATTAATTTCAAAAATACGTACCATTAACCCCGTACAAAATTTCAAGCAATTTTTTTTTGCTGTTTGAAAAAGTACATGCAATTGAAAAAACTCTGAAACGATTATGAGAAATTCTGCACAAAATCATGAAAAATTTGGGCTCATTGATTTCAAATTCCTTTAAAAAGTACAAAATTACCTTTTTTCTGTCCTAGGAAAACATGAAGAATCCTTGAATCTTGACAGAGAAAACAAAACTACTTTTAATTAGACAAACAATTTTGAGTTGTTCATTAAAGAGTAAAATCATCGTTTTTTCGTCATTGTTTCTCAAAAATACATCCGTTTATATAAAAGTTTGTTTAAAAATATTATTTTTTTTCATTAGCTTTTATGCATCCACACTAAAGTTTTGGATGGATTTAGACATCACCTATTACATCCGAAGAAATAAAGGTTTAAAGGTCAAATATCGTTAGATATACAAAAAAGTTACCTAAATAATTTTACTTATATTTAAAGTAATTTTTTTTAGAGTTATTTTTTTAAAAGAGTTATATACATAGAAATTTTAAGGGGAGATATGAATGATTTTCTAGATTTTTTTGTAGATTTAAGTTTAAAATTCGAATTTTTATGAAAAATGTAATATGAATATATTAGTTGTATTTTTTTCGAAGTTTATATAAATTTTCAGTACATATTTAAGTAGGTATAAATTTTATTAGTAGCGATAGATATAGCTAGGGTTCTATAAATCGACTTTCGAATAATCGAACAATCGACTTTTTGTCGAAAAAAGTCGAAGTCGACTATTTTGTTCCAAAAAAGTCGATAACTCGACTATCGTCTATGAAAAAAGTCGAAAAGTCGACTTTGTAAATAAAAGTTGAAAAAAGTCGAAAAGTCGGAAAGTCGAAAAAAGTCGAAAAGTCGAAAAAAGTCGAAAAGTCGAAAAAAGTCGATAAGTCGAAAAAAGTCGAAGAAAGTCGAAAAAAGTCGAAAAAAGTCGAAAAGTCGGAAAAAGTCGAAAAGTCGGAAAACGTCGAAAATAGTCGAATATTTTAAAAAAGTGGAAAAGAGGTCAAAAACTCTAAAATAGTCGGAAAAACTCAAAATAAGTAAAAAATAGTCGAAAAAAAGTCGAAATAAGTCGAAAATAGTCAAAAAGTCGTAAAAAATCGAAAAGTCGGAAAAAGTCGAAAAGTCGGAAAAAGTCGAAAAGTCGACCATTTATAAAATACTAAAAGTCGAAAAGTCTAAAAGTCGACTTTTAAATAAATGAAAAAGGTCGAAAAGTCGAAAAATCGACTTTTCATAAAATGGAAAAAGTCGAAAGGTCGAAAAGTCGACTTTTAACTAAATGCAAAAAGTCGAAAAGTCGACTTTTCGTTTCAACTATAGAACCCTAGATATAGCTACTTAAAAATTAAATATGGATAACAATGCTCCCAAGTTTTCAAAATATATACAGCCTGTGTTGGTTTGTGAATTTGATAAGAAAAATTAAATTGCCAATTGTTATTTTCTGAGTATATACAGCAGATTACAGGTTTTGAAATAAAAATAGTTTTCCGGTGGAAAATATAAGTGATGGGAGTAAGATATGCGGATCTACAACAATATATTTTTTATAAAAATTTCCATATGCTATTTTCTCGATCGTAGTAAACTACATCCGATTCTGTTTTAAAATAGTTATTTTTTTGAGGATATGCAGCGGATTACAGGTTTTGAAATAAGAATAGTTTTCCGGTGGAAAATATAAGTGATGGGATATACGAATCTACAACCGATTTTACGCTTTAGATAAAAATCGTTTTTTGATAATAAATTAAATTGATTACAAAATTTTATTTTACCTAATCGTAAAGTAAGTTAAGGACCTACAAACATTTAGAGTTTTCAAATAAAAATAAATTTTTGATTAAAATTTTAACTACCTAAATAATAATTCTCATATACTATAAGAAGTATATATCGTGAGATTTTTAAATGTAACAAAAACTGGGCGGAAAAAGGTCATTGCATTTGATTAAGATCACAACAGGACCAAAATTAGTGGTATAGGTGTATTTATTCGGATTTGATGTATTAAACATTCTCTTCTTCAAATTAACCTAACTAGCTAACCTAACCTTCCACGATAGAACTATTGTCAAGCAAAATTTCATGAAGCATGAAATCCAGATCAAAAAGTTGATTCCAAAAATACACTGTCTGTTGCCAAATTTCTTGAAAATTCGTTCTTATTTTATATTTAGACTAGAAATTTGGTGTTATAGCTGTTATTCTAAAAGTGAACATAAAAATGTGCGTAGCATCCAATTAATATCATATATAGTCATATTAATATGGCGAATTTTATGTAAATCGGTTTAGTAATTATGTAGAGAAAGAATAAAAAAAAGAGTCTCATATATATTTACTTACTTCTTATATAGTTTATAGTTCCTCCTGAGGTCAGACCTATCGGTATACCAAATTTCATGTAAGTCGGTTCAGTAGTTTTCTCTAAGTCTCGAATGAAAATTTTGTATAACAATTACTTATATAGAAAAAAGTGAGCATAAGAAGAATCGTGACGCCCAATCATATAGCCTATTATTCCACTTTAGAATAGAAGTATTAGTGTTCTAAATTTCGGTTGAGTAGTTTGGCCGTGAAAGCGTAACAGTCTTTTTCATATAATTATAGGATAGGATATAGGTAAAATTGGGCGTAGAAGGGGGCGTGGCATCGGATCAAGATCTCATATATAACCTATAGTTCTTTCCGAGCTTATACCTATCGGTATGCAAAATTTCAGGTAAACGGTTTATTAGTTTTTGTATATTGTGATTGCAAAATTGGTGTAATAATAGTTTTACAAAAATTGGGCGTAAAAAGGGCGTGGCATCCGACCCTTTGTAAATCGGTTGAGTAGTTATGCCGTGAAAGCGTTACAAACAAACACACAAACAAACAGTCTGTTTTATATATATACTCAGTGCTACCCTAAAAGCAATATAAATAAAAAACCCACTTAACGATTTTGAAGATTCTAACTATAATACATGTAACCTATGAAAAATGTGAATAATCTAATAGTTTCCCAGATATACGAAATTCCGTATTTAATTCAGGTTCAGGTAGTTTCAGGAAGTGCAATTTCCCCATTGAAAGTCCGCCCATTTTTCTCTACATGTTCACATGAATGTCAAAGTTCTTCATGTAAAATTTTAAGATTCTAGCTCTAATAGTTTCTCAGATATTCAAATTTTTCTATTTTATTCCTATGGGGGTGCCAAGCCCCCTTGATGAAAGTCCGCCCATTTTCCCCAATATGTTTAGATGAATATTAAAGTTCTACGTGAAAATTCCATAAATTTAGCGAAAGTGTTCTGTAAATTACACAAATTATGGAGAAAATTTTCGACTGCGGCGGCTTTGACATTTTGTTCGACGGCTAAGCCGAATCCGCCACTTTCAAACAAAGCCCTGTGCCAACAAAAATTAAAGACGGGACGTCTGACACTGAAAATTTCAGTGACGGCTATAAATCGACTTTAAAATAATCGAAGAACCGACTTTATCGGATAAAGTCGAGTCGATGAGATATCTTGTAAGAAAAAAGTCAAAAAGTCGTAAAAAATCGTAAGGTCGAAAAATCGACATTTTAAGTTTTTTCCAACAATTTCAATTAAGTTAAGTTATATAATTTTTATTTAATTAAAAAATATTTAAAAACATTCCAAAATTCTTCATATTTTTGCTTCAATTATGAAGAAAAATATTTTTTGTGTTTTTTAATATAATACTAACTTATTTTCATTCGAATTGAAATTTTCTACATAACAATTTTTATATTTCGTTTTACGACTTTCTATGTTACGATATACCTCCGATATATGAGATACGATATATTTCCTTTCGGAAAAAATCGAAAGCTCTATTTCAAACCAACAAAAATAACTCGGTATTGCCAGATTGTATAAATAAGATTGTCATACCGCTAATCTTAGCTAAAAAGGAAAAACAAAGAGCGGCAACACTATTTTTAGGCAGCGCATGTTTTTATTTACATTTTTTGTTTACAAAAACTCAACATGGATTCTGAGGTACTTAAGCATATTATTCTATTAAAAAACTATTTTTATCATTGAATATTTTCTTTTTTACAGGTTTCTGGCAAAAAATCAAAAAAGTCTAAAATAAATAAAAAGTTAAAGAATTTAGCCGAAGTTACTAAAAAAGAAGACACCAAAGGCATCGTGCGTAAACAGCAAGAGCTTATGAGGGTGCTACACGTAAAAAATTTTCAACTACAAAATGGAAATCTTTCCTACTTAGATTATGTGGAATTAAAAGAAGAACTTTTGCGTTTAAATGCGTTAAAGGATGTATTTAATACAATGTCAGGTTCAGCGGAATAATAATTGTATCTTTATTTATTACTTAATATACATAACATATTTTTAACACATTTTTTCTTAAAAAACGACATTTTAGTACATTATTTAGATCTAGGGATGCCAAACACCTCAAACTAATCAAATGCTGCTATTCGGGATTTAAAATTCAACTTATTACATTACAAAAAAGTAAATAACTTTGTACCTATCATAGAGGAATAAAATTGATATAAACCCAGATCTTTCGAACCAACTTTTATTTTAATTTGTTTAGGGTTGATCGCTCTAATAAAGGAGCATAAAATTTTTTCTGCAGTTTCATATTTGTGGGACTTTAAGGAAAGAGATTAATTTGTGCGCACGCTGCAGGTCGCAATTCTCAAGATAATTTGATGAAATTCGGCACATACACTTCTTTTGACCCAAGGACGAACGCTATGTTTGAAATCGTTCAAATATTTGTTTGAAATCGGTCCAATATTCCGCCTAGCCCGCATACAACCGTAACCCTAAATAGGGCTTTTGAGTTTATAACCATGTTAAATGTTGTAGAATCTATACAAAAATCGGCAAATCTTGGTTTTATATAAATTTAAATGATACAGCCGATTTGCATAATGATCGAGCCACATTTGACCCTAGCCCTCATACAAAGTCCCCTTCAGAAAATTACTTGAAGGTAAAAATTCACTTTTAAACACTAGTACCGCGATGAAATTATGCATAAATAACTTTAACGTCTCTTTTAGAAAATCACTTTTTTGGGGACAAAATGTTAAAATATTTCGCAATTAAGGTAAATGGTAAAATACTCCCCGGCGTAGGGTTTCATATGGCGGCCATGTCTGACTATACATTCTTACTTGTTTTTTATTTATGTTTTGACAACATTGAAATTTTAGTACAGCTGTCAGACTAATGGTACATACATACATAGGTTTGACAACCCTGTTATACTATTATCAAACTAAACGTTTTGTGAAAAGAAAAATAATTTATATTTTTGTGAAAAGTAAAAAATATACGTATATTAAATTAATTAAATTATGGGTTCATCTACAACCGGCAAACATAAACATAAAAAAGAAAAGAAACATAAGCGTCACCGCTCAAGATCTCCCAGAGAGCTTCATAGTGGTGATGAAGAACAAATCGATTTGACAAGCGAAAAATCCAGCAGTCGCCATCGTCACCACAAACATAAGAAACACAAGGAGCACCATCGTGAAAGACAACATAAGCGACGTGAACGAGATCGTGAAAATCGCAGTGATGAAGTGATTGCTTTGGCCGAGTCTGATTCAGACAGTAAGTGAAAAAGTGCAACATTTATACTTACAGTATAATTATAAGTTAACTGTTGGTGGGATGACAGGAATTTCCCCAAAAAGGGAAAGGTGTGCAGTAGTTTCCAAGAGATTTGATAAGATGTCTAAAACTAAAGCGATTATTTTTCCAATATTGTTTTTATATTAAATTTTGTTTATATATTAAAAATTTATTGCAAGACACTCATCTCTTCTCGTCTGCACACTTTTTACTTGGACAAAGATAAATCATCGCATTTCCTTTTATTCTTTTACAGGCATTTTCAAAAGGTTTGGAAAGTTGCTATGTATATATTTCCATACTTGAATGGAAACTATAATGGTTTTGACTTAATAAGATATATCGATAAAGCGATTCTATAGATATATCGATAAATATATCGATAAAGCGATAAAATATTGATGATACATTTAAATTTCAGGTTCCGACTGCATAGAAGTTCCCGTAGATTCCAAATCCAACAGTAATAGCGAAGGGGAACGTAGTGCACCTCCACCTCCTTTGCTATCGAAACATGTCGATTACGAGGAAGAACGTCGTCGACGAGCTTATGAGAAAGAGAAAGAAAGGGAACGTGAGTATGAAAAGGAAAGAGAACGTGAACGTTACAAGGAACGTGATCGAGCTTACGAAAGGCCGCGGGAAAAGGAAAGAGAACGTGAGCGTTATGAGAAAGTACGAGAAATCGAAAGAAGACGTGAAAGGGAGAGTCGTGATGAAGAAATGGAACGCGAAATGCGAAAGGAACGTGATAGAAAACGGGATAGGGAACGTGAATATGAGAGAGAATATCATTCTAGACATCGTTCTGAGAGAGGAGAAAGAGATCTTGATTCTCCAAGGGATGCCGACAGATACAATAGGGACCGTTCATCCGAAAAAGATAGACATACAGAAAGGGATTTTTCACCGATACCAGAAAATGGTGCGGGCGATTGTCTTTCCATAGAGGAAACTAATAAATTAAGAGCTAAATTGGGTTTGAAGCCATTAGAGGTAGATTCTGGGCCGTCTAAACCCTCAACTTCTGCGGCGGCCGCTGAAGCAAAAAAACCAGGTGAAAAAGACCTTTCGTCCTATAAAGATGAATGGGGAGAATTTTTACACAAACCCGCGGAAGACCTTAAAGAGAAAGCTAAGGCAGAAAAAATGAGAGAAAAGCTGAAACAGAGGAAAGAAAAACGTTTTTTGGAAGAAAGACTGGCTCACATCAAGACTCTGGGTGAGTCGGACGACGAAGTGGATGATATCAGTAAGTGGGTGCAGCGTAACAAAAAGGTAGTGGATGAAAAAAAAGCAGCTGAAGAAAGGGTAAAGTAAAACTTTCATATTTACCAAAAGTTGCACAACTAACATTATCATATATTATTAGGCTAAAGCTTTGGAGGAAATGGATCAAGAATTCGGCGTAGACGATTTAGTAGAAAAGGAAAAGGCTGAAGCGCGCCACAAAGCTTACACAGAAAAACATCTAAAGGGTCTTAAAGTTGATCATGATATGGATGAATTTTCTGAGGGAAAAACTATAATTTTAACGCTTAAAGATGCCGATGTTTTGGACGAGAAAGAAGGCGACACTTTGGTCAATGTCAACATGTTAGATGATGCCCGTTACCGCAAAAATGTTGAAAACAAAAAGAAAAATCCTTTGTCTTACGGTTACAATGTATACGAGGAACAATATGATGAACTTGGAAACTCCATCGAAAGAAATATATTGGAAAAGTACGATGAGGATTTGGATGGAAATAAATTGAAAACGAAAAATTTCGTAATTGGCGAAAATTTAGATGAAGAACGCGAACATCGGCGTAAGTTATTGGAAATTAAAACAAAATTAGCGGGCAAACGTTTGGAAACATTAGCCGATACACAAATCACTTTGGCATCCGACACATTGTCGGAAACGGAAATGGCTAAGTAAGTGTGAAAAACAGATATATTATAAATTAAATAAAACATTATCATGTTTTTTTTTTCAGATTTAAAAAACCTAAAAAGAAAGTGAAGAAATTGAGACAAAAACTTAAAGCTGATGACTTACTCCCCTTATCGGAAGACACTTCCCATTTTGGTAGTCGGGGAGGGCGGCATCGAGATCAAGACGAACCCATGGATTCAGATATAAAGATTGAAGAACAAGATGAAGATCTCGAACGTATGCTCTCCAAAGCACGCAAACTTAAACAAAAGGAAAATATCATTAAAAAATCATTGCCCAACATCGAAACTATTAAACCAGAAATAAAATCTGAAATCGAAGATGACAACGCTATGGATTCGGAAGTTAATCGTGATGCTCACATCATTCTTAATGCCACAGCTGAATTTTGCCGAACATTGGGTGATATTCCTACGTATGGTATGGCCGGCAATCGTGACGAAGATTCTAATGATATGATGGACTTTGAGACAATCGAAAATGCCGAAGAGAGATTAGGAGATAACACCGATGATATGATAGAAGCCAGTCATGGTACTTGGAATTCAGTAAATCCCGATGAAGTGAATCAGCCTGCCGATTTGGATAATATTGTTGATGAAGTAGAGGAGGTAGCTATATTGGATGAAGAGCCAGACGTGGGTGCAGGAGTGGCAAATGCATTGCGTTTAGCTTTATCTAAGGGTTATTTAGAAAAAGAGGATCTCAATCGACCAAGTAACTCTAAAATGGCACACTTACAGGCTAAAAACTATTCGATTGAGGATAAGAACACAGCGTAAGTATATTTTTAACAACAAAATGATAAAATCAAATATTCGTATTTTATTCAGACACAAATATAATTATAATTAAATTACTTTTACTCGATTTGCCAATAGTTTTATCTAAAGTATTTCTATTTTTAGTGAAGACGATAAATTTGGTCGACGAGATCGTTTTCATGCTGGTCCCATTATGGACTTTAAAGACAAGAGCAATTTCAACCCAAACGTAAAATTGGAATATATCGATGACAATGGTCGGATCTTAAATTTGAAGGAGGCTTTCCGGTATTTATCACATAAATTCCACGGCAAGGGGCCAGGTAAAAATAAAATTGAAAAACGCCTCAAAAAAATGGAACAAGATGGTCTAATGAAAACGATGAGTTCAACTGACACGCCACTGGGTACACTGACCATGTTGCAACAGAAACAAAAGGAAACCAAAACGCCGTATGTCGTTTTAAGTGGTGGCAAACAAACGTCGAATAATGTAGCTGGTTCAACTATATCGAAGTTTAAGTAAATGTAAACAATAAATACTCTGCTTGGGCACTATAATCTACCAAATCCCCACATTACAATAGTTATAAAGCATACATATATAGATTTAGCATTTCGCATATTCATTTACAAGCAAAACAATTCAGTGGATCATTATAAAGAATGAATCAACATTTGTCCATACTACGTTATAAATGTTTTAAAAATTGCTAAAAATAAATTCTATATCAAAAATTTGATTCTTTCATAAGATAAACCAAAATAACAAATTGATGTAAATTCTGAAATTGTAATCGAAATTGAAATTTTAGGACAATTTGCAAAACGGGAAGTCACAAAGCGATGCTTGATTAAAATATCTTGATATTGATCCGCTGGAATTTAACCAAAAAGAAAACCCCAATAAATATACAGTTTAATTGCAATAATATTTTTTAAACTTTGCTCTTCTATAATAAAGATACAGCCACTTTTAGTAATTTAACCTATACTTTACACTTCTATACTATATCCGTTCAATATTATATGTGTCACTTGCAATTAAAAAAATTATAATTGTAATATTTAAGTAAAATTATTATAATTTTTAACATCTAATATGTAAGATGATTTATTCTTTTGGCTACTTTTGTTATAGTTTGTATTGTTATGAATTCAGTTTGGAATTGAACTATAAGTTAAACAAAAATAAATGAAAAGAACCAAAATAAAGAATATTATTAAAAGTCTTTTAAATCCAATAAAAATTCGTAACTCACTTGAAAATCCTTCATATAAACTTGAGGACTTATCAGATCCAACTATAATCTCTAAAGGATGTTTACCCAATTTCAATAACTTTAGAATGCTCCCTCCATTTTTAACAATCAATTCAAAGGAAGAGTTAGCAAATTTAATACCTTTTAATAAGTATATTTTAAAATTATACGCCAATTTCAGAAATTTATTTTTATGCGTACCTTTTATAGTTAATTGCTTCGTGTTATTCATAAGATAAGTTTGTTTGATAATCATTTTTGATGAATTATTTTCCAATTGAAATCTTATACCACCATAACCATGTATGATTGCTTGAATAAATCCACCAATACCAGTTAGAAAATTAGCGGAGCCTTCAAAACCAAGTTTTGTTTCACTCCAAACCTACAATTGGTTTTTATTTATATATTAGAAAAGAAAACATTTTTAAATTAAAAACATAAAATGATGAACGTCAATATGTTAATTACTATTTTACTTACAAGTTATTTCTCAATTTTAAAAATTTACCTTAAATTGTGGCCGTACATAATCTCTGTAAGCCTTTTCAAAGTATTCTCCAGCTTTCGACGGTAAATCAACATCTAAATAATTAATAGAAAACATTGACCATGTCATAGCTGGACCTGAGCGGCGAGTCACATTTTCGTACATTCGCAAATCATTTAAACGCGTTAATCTAAAAAAAGTGCACAATAAAAAGTTATTTTCTAAATATGTAAATATGTAGGTACATTACAGGGGCCCAAAAATTTCGATTTTGTTTGGATGGGTCTTACTTATTAATATCTAAAACTTACTTGTGCAAAATGTTAGCCCTATCGGAAAATGGGAACCCGCGAAGGAAATCGATTGAAAAGTAAACAATATGACTTTTTTGGATTTCATCAAAAATTGTGCCATTAAAGTTATATTATCATTTTTCGACCTATTAAAATATTAATTAATAGTGACAAATAACGAAAGTTATAGGCATTTTCATTCCACAAATATGTAGCAAAAATTACTAATTACATGCAAAATATGATTAAATAATGCAAACAATTCATGATATTTAAAAAAAATTGTCAATAATTTTATTTGACGAAATGGTTATAAAAGATAATTTAAAGGGCACAATTTTTGAAGAGATTAAAAAAAAGTCCGGCACGTGTTCCTGCTATCCGATTGTATAAAACTTTTCATCAGTCAATTTTAGACAGTAATGAGCAAAATGAGACCCATCCATGCAAAATTCATATTTTTTGTGCACCTCTAATGGCATACATACATACACATGTATGTATGTATGTATGTATGTATGTATGTATGTATGTATGTATGTATGTATGTATGTATGTATGTATGTATGTATGTATGTATGTATGTATGTATGTATGTATGTATGTATGTATGTATGTATGTATGTATGTATGTATGTATGTATGTATGTATGGTATGTATGTATGTATGTATGTATGTATGTATGTATGTATGTATTGTATGTATGTATGTATGTATGTATGTATGTATGTATGTGTGTATGTATGTATGTGTGTATGTATGTATGCATGTATGTATGTATGTATGTATGTATGTATGTATGTATGTATGTATGTATGTATGTATGTATGTATGTATGTATGTATGTATGTATGTATGTATGTATGTATGTATGTATGTATGTATGTATGTATGTATGTATGTATGTATGCATATAATTTCTATACAAACTTTTGCATGGGATATTGTAATGGATAACCCAATAATATGGTATCTGCTTGTTTAACTTGATCACCAGGCTTATAACCTATATATTGAGGATGATAATCGAGAACGTTATCATACAAAATGAATATGTTGTTGGCAATATTTAACCAATCCAGAGACGACACGTTTGCATAAGGGTCACATGTTAAGTGTGTAAATCTACATAAATAGATATGTATTTAGTTTTTAGGTGATAACAATAATGATGCAATTCTTTTGTCAAAATGTCCACTTCTTCATCTAAATACATTTAATTTATCTGTATCTGAACACACCAAGTTTGGCGATATTTTCTACAATATAAAATCACCCAATTTATTTTAAAACTTATTTAATCAAATGATATAATAAAAAACAAGTAAGGGACCGAGTCTAATATACCTTTCACCATAGTGTGCCTTAAAAAACAGTTAATACATATTTTATTACAATTTATTATATTCTTTTTAAATTATTTTATTTTTTAATATAGTTTTTTCTTATAATTATAACTCCACTGCTTATATCTCCGATGGACAGAATTTGCTGATTTTAAATAGGGAACTTCTCGAAAGTATGTATGATAGAATTATTAAAGATTTTGCTCCCGTAACAGATACATGGATTAATCGGACAGACATGGATTAATCGACTTCGCTATCTCTAAGATCCAGAATATATATGTTTGTATGGAGGAAAATAAGGTGTCAATGTTCCCAACTAAAATCAAAGTTTAATTGATATTAAGATTCCATTTCTCAAAGTTGTTGTCCTGGCGTCAATGTTTGGTGAGCTGAATCAAAGGATAAAAGGATCCTTTTTTGAGGTTTTTATTATTTTTTTCATATTTCTTCCAAAGGAAGAAATTTTGGTATCATAAGAAAGGTCCTTAAGAGAAGTCAAAATTTTCAAATTTTTAGGAAAATTTTCAGTTTTTTTATATTTTAACACAGATGAATTTAATTCGTTGAAATTAATACATAATAATCATCAATAAAATTTGCTGAAACGGTTTTTCCATTTGCCAAAATTTGAATTTATCGAAGCCTACTTACGCTACCTAACGTATATACTTTATAGAGTCGGAAAATTATATTGTGGAAAAAAGGTGCAGGTTATAATTAGAGGAAAGATATTAAAATGGAATTAAACAAAATAATTATAATTATGTATAATTACATTACTCATACAAAAATCTTTTAAAGAGATATTTTATATCAAAATATGTGTGTCAAATGACTCAATTTTGAGGAACACCTCTTAACCGTATGTGCGAATTGTAAAAATTTCAATTATTTTCAAAATATATAGAAATGTACATAGAAATTTGAGATTTGTCTCCCAGTAATTTTGGTCTTTATTAAGCATTCATGAATATGAGGATTTAACTTTGCAAATTATTTTTAAGTAAATTGTAGGTGCCGATATTTTCATATTCAACCGCTGACAGGAATCTTATTCACTTTATTTACTAAGGAGGATTTACAGTACAATACTTTGAATTAATACTTATCAGAGTTTCATTGTCTTTAACATAAAATCAAATTTGTTGTCAAAATGTATTGAACAATTTTCATTCATGTATTATGAAAAGTATTTTTTTGGTTTATTTTCAATTTCAAGTGGCTTACAAAGAAAATTATGGTGAAAAATAAAAGAAAATTAAAATTAAAATCCAAAAGGAAATTATAAATAAATAGTGCATTTTGTGAAAAAACTGATTTTGAAAAAGTTTAAAAGACTCAATACATTTCTAACTACAAAATGTTTTAGATTTTCAGATTACAATACATTTTCAAACAAGTAAGAAATTATAGTCGGGCGAGGCCGACCATATAATACCCTACACCTGTTACAAAAATAAAATGTGATTTAGTTTTCATAATAAAGCTTTTAAGTTGAATTTCTCCTTGCCTTGAATTATACTTAAGCCATTTATTGCTGAATAAAATTATGGACCTTTAAGTCAAATTTTGAAGGGGGATTTGTATAGGGGCTATGGTCAAATGAGACCCTATAATTATAAAATTCATGAGAGTCATCATGGCTAGTATAGAACTTGGTTTTGCAGCTTTTTGTCGAGATACGAGTATATTAAACATAATTATAAACTTAAAATCCCTATTCGTCGGGTTCAGTTGTATGGGAGCTAAGTGAAATAATGGACCGATGTTAACCATTTTCAATAGGCTTCGTCTCCGGTACCATAGAAGATCATCTGCCAAATTTCATTGAATTATCTTCAAAATTGCGACCTGTAGTTTGATTAAAAGGTTTAAAAGCCCTATTCGGGGGTTCAGTTGTATGGGGGCTAGGTGAAATAATGGACCGATGTTAACCATTTTCAATAGGCTTCGTCCCTGGGACAATGGAAGATCATGTGCCAAATTTCATTGAATTATCTTCAAAATTGCGACCTGTAGTTTGATTACAAGGTTTACAAGCCCTATTCGGGGGTTCAGTTGTATGGGGGCTAGGTGAAATAATGGACCGATATTAACCATTTTCAATAGGCTTCGTTCCTGGGACAATAGATCATGTGCCAAATTTCATTGAATTATCTTCAAAATTGCGACCTGTAGTTTGATTACAAGGTTTACATGGACGGACAGACGGACGGACATAGCTAAATCGACTCAGAAAATGATTCTAAGCCGATTGGTATACTTTAAGGTGGGTATAGGACCGATATTATTGTGCGTTACAAACATCAGCACAAATCCAATATACCCTCCCCACTTAAGTGGTGTAGGGTATAATAACACTTTGTATTAATACAAAATCACATAACGTAAAGTTCCTTTAAAAATAGTTTTTAATTACTTTCAATATATTTATGTACTTTAGAGGGGTCCAAAAATATCGATTTTTCTCAGATGGGCCTTATTTTGTTCATTAGTATCTAATACTTAATTATAATTAACTTTTCTTGACATTTCGTCCAAATCTTATCATCTAGAGAAATTTATCTATCCAACAAGGTACAAAACATTTATATCAAAGGACAAACAATAAAGTTATTGACAATTTCCCAATCCATTTATTAAAAAATCATCCATTTTTGCATTGTTTTGTCGTCGTTTAGCATGCAGAAGTGATGTAAACAAAAATATTTACACAAAAAACGAGTAAAATATAAATAATTTTTATTTTACTTGTTTTTGCAACATATTTGTGAAAAGAAAATAACTATAACTTTATTATTTGTAGCTCAATATTAGTATTTTATACCTTGTTGGAAATATAATTTTCTTTAGAAGATAAGATTTCGTTAAAATTTTAAGAAACTATAATTTTAATGGCACAATTTTTGAAAAACTTAAAATTAGTCCTATTATTTACCAATTTTATATTTTTCAATCGATTTCTGGCACGGGTTCCCGTTGTCCGATTTGGCTAACATTTTACACCAGTTAGTTTTAGACATTATTGAACAAAAAAAAGACCCATCTGAGCAAAATTGATATTTTTTGACACCTCAAATGTACATACATACATATTTATTTACCTGGCAAATTCAAATGCTTGTTTAAACACCACATTTGTGTAAACATTGTCATCAACGTTTTCATGATCTTCATCAGGACCCATGACATCTTTAAATAATTTTTAAAAATTACATTTATTAAACTTAAATAGCAAATAGCCTATAAATTATTATTTATCTACTTTGAATGTGAAATTGTTTTGTTTTTTTCTGCCATGTGACACGACTTTGCAGAAATTTTGCTATCTCACGAACCAGTGGCCACGCTGTATTACAAAGCCAATCACGTTTGTAGGTGGTTGCGTAGAATTGTTGCAAAGCAACAGCTATATCAGCTGAAATGTGTATTTCCTGCGTGGCCACTTCAGGGCAACATGGATTGGTGGCTTCTGTACCAGTATATGCACTTTCCCAAGGAAATCTATGAAACATGTAATTGTTAATTTTTTTACTGAGATCAGTTGGATTTTAGTGACCTTGCACCGGTGTATCCCGTTTTGTTTGCATTATATAGAGCTCCTTGTAAGTGCTCCAGGCGATACTTGAAAAGTTCTTGTGACCAAAGGGGTTGAAGTTGTGTTACAGCTGGCAGCATCCATATTTCAGTATCCCAAAAATTATGGCCTTCATAGTCAGCATCCAGTTGACCACGTCCTAAACCAGTGGGGCTTAAGCCAAAGTAGGGGTTATTTTTCTGATTAGTGTCCAAAGAGGGCAAAGAGTTGGCCATGTAAAATATGCCGGCATTGATGATTTGAGACTAAATAATTTGATACATTTTTGTTGAGTAACACAAAAAATTCGTCGTGCATAAATCTTTGTAAATTTTGTTGATGTAAAACTTTTAAAGACGTTTTACTCTAAACCGATGAAATTTGGTAGTCTTGAGTACAATTGATGACAACATAATATTATGTTCGAATATTCGAAATTAAGTTCGAAAATTCGAAGTTATGTCCGAAAAATTTTGTATGCGTTAAAATTATTCTTTGAGTCCAAAAAAATAAAAAAAAAATCGATAATTCGAACTCATGTTCGAAAAAAATTTAAAGCAGATAAAACCAGTTTCCCTGGACCAAATTGGCTGAAATTTGGCAATGTTAAGTACAGTTGATGACGCTTATTATCTTCGAATATTCGAAATAAAGTTCGAAAATTCGAAGTAATATTCGAAAAATCTGTTAATTTGTCAAACTTAATTATTTTAGTTTCCTTTTATTTATTACAGTTCTTTTAATTCTATATTTGCTTTGACATGACAGGTGACATGACAGTTTTAGACATATGTAAGTCTAAAACTAGAGATTAAATGAAGAAAAACTGCGTTCACACGTGATTTCGTGATACAGTTTCCTTCTAAAAGGGACTTTAAAATTTCAAATGAGCGCAGTTAAAAGCAAGTAAGAGTGCTATATTCGGCTGTGCCGAATCTTATATACCCTTCACCAAAGTGTATTTAAAAATTAATTTTCCCGACTATATCATTATTATAGCAATAGCGAAACATAATGAACAACAACAACGCTAAACGAAATAAACACACAAAAAAATACACAAGGCAGTAAAACCAACAGACATCCAAACATACGAAATTGAATGTACCAAGAAAAACAAAACAAAAACAATATACACAAGGCAAAGAAACACACAGCCATCCAAACATACGAAACGAAATACTCAAAAAACAAAAACAAAATACAAAGGCAAAATACAAAAAAGCAGTGTTGTTGTTGTTTATTTTTTATGAAATTTTCAGAGGTTTTCTCGGATTTTTGCTTATCTCTCCGTTGTTTATGAACGGATTTTGCTGATTTTAAATAGGAAACTTCTCGAAAGCATGTCTGATAGAATTATTGAAGATTTAGATACCGAAGATATCTGGGGTCTTCAGAAAACTGATTTCAACAGACAGACGGACATGGCTTAATCGACTCCGCTATCTATAAGGATTCAGAATATATATACTTTATGGGGTCGGAAAACTATATTTTGGAAATTACAAACGGAATGACAAACTTATATATACCCTTCTCACGAAGGTGAAGGGTATAAAAAAATGATATAAATACTTTTGCTAATCCTACTATGCCAAATTTGGTGCCAAATGACCAATTTGTAAAATATTTTGTGTTATTTTAAATTTATTCTATCAGAATCAGAAAATATGCTTAAATTTTTTTTGATAAAAATAATATTGAAAACCTAAATACATATTAAAGAATAAAAAATGTAACAGACATTTTTGACATTTTTATCCTTATAGTATAAAATGGAAATAATGAAAAATATTTTCCAACTCTTCTTGTTCTTTTTATATCAAATTTGGCATTGTTTAATCAGTAGAAGAATTTTAAAATATTTTTTTGAAAAATGTACTTCTTTAGAACTTTAAAGTCCTATAAAAAGAACACAGGGTACGAAATGAAAAACAAAAAACGCAATTTTTCTCCATTAAATTTATAGTTTCAGATGTATATCACCCGGTTCGAGTCTAACGATTTTTCTCTTTTTGTAGGACGGTGATATATATATATTTAATTTAAAAAAAGGAAAATTTCGATTATTCGGTTAATCAAAATAAATAAATCGGTATTTGTTCGAATAATAAAAATTATTTTATGAAATATTTAATTTACTTACCAATTCCATATTATCTTCTACATTAATTTCAAATTCATTCCAAAACTCCTGCCATCTAAACGTATGTTTTTCGAGAAGATCTTTTGCCTGTAAACTAAGAACTTTAAAACTAAATATGTTAGTAACAAGTAACAGTATTAAATTCGGCCATGCCGAATCTTATTTGTATACCCTTCACCATTGTATTTTTAAATTTGTTTGCAAATTTTTTAAGACTTTTTTGAAATATTTTTAAAAATAATATATATGTATGTATGTATGTATTAATTGTTGAACATTTCATATGTAAATATAAAATTTCCCACCCCCTATAAGGGATTTGATTATAATCTTCTACTGTTGCACCGAATGAGTTGAAATTTTTTCTACATTTTTGATTTTTTTTCAGGAGCGTTTTTATTGGTGAGTGATTTAAAACATTTCAAATAAAATTGGCCGTGATTCGGATTCCAAAGATATCTGGGGGCTCCAAAAACTAAATTTAATAAACAGACCCCCGAACACAATTTTTAGTATTAATATAGTAAGTTAAGTAAAAAATTAGTATAACCCTAATATATGTATGTACATTGGAGATGCCCAAAACATGCCGATTTTATTTGGATGGATCTTATTTTGTTCATTAGTGTCTGGTGTTAAATTTTAGTCCAATCGGATAACGGGAACCCGTTTCGGAAAATTGTCTATATATCAGTACTTTTTAAGCAAAACTATTTGTTGAAATTTCAAATAGAATGACAATTTATATATACCCTTCTCATGAAGGTGAAGGGTATAAAATATATGTTCCCGCATGTATTAGTATATATGTATGTATACCGTTCTCAATTTCCGTAAGAGCCACTGATTTCTTCAAATCAGCCGTTAATACAAATCTATAATATAAATACTTCTGAGCAAAATTTAGTTTCAGAATTTTCTTATTGTTTTGGAAGTTATCACTAAAGGCCACATAAAGACAAGTACGATTTGGTTGGAAATACTCATTTTCCACTACTTTAGTCGTAGCTTTCACCATTGTTATATTACTTAAATGCGAGTTTTCAAGTATTACATCAAACGCTTGGGTATTTCGACCAGGATTTTGATGTAGTTCTATTGTTATAGGTTCTGAAAATATGTACATATATGTATGTATACCCATTAAATTAAAAAATAAATTAAATAGTAAATCACACCTACCTGACGCCGTCTTTCTTATTACAGTCATCTCGTATACTAGGGCCCTGTTAAAATAACGATGCGCGTAAAACCTTTGCTTCAAGACCAAGTTCAAACTTGTGTAATCTTCCACCCATTCATAAACGCCCTCATACAAATTCATTGTATATTCAATATTATTGTGTTGGATATATGTGTTAGTTTGGGTATTTAAAATATGGGCCGTGACATTTAGCCAGTTTGGTAATCGAGCACGTCGGCTATTACCCTTGTAGCCATTGTAAACACCGTTAATGTATATAGCGTCACCAAAGATCGTAAATCCCAAGTGACCATTTGACAAAGAAGGCATAAAATTTAAGTCATCGGGAAGGCTTAAAAGTAGTCATTATTAGTAATTTTAGTGTGGAGAATCTTTAACCTACATACTTACCTATTTGGTTTAAGTAGAAATCGTGTATCTGTTTCCAATGAACTTTTAACAATTTCCAAACGAAAATATAACAAAAATAAAATTGTAAAACATAATCGCATAATGAAAGCTTAACTGCGTGTACTGAACTGAACGAATGAATTTCGAATGAAAATGCAACTGAATGCTTACTTCAGCAATTGTTTTTACTTGTATTTTTAAACTGCTGATAAAAGAAATGTATGATGCAATAAAGAAAAAAATAAATTTAATCATAATGATTCATTTTAGATCGGAGAAATATCAGTAAACACAAAGAGAAATTTATTCAGTTTGAACCGAAATTAAGAAATTACGAAAATATTTACATTCGCACATTTACCTCAATAGTGTGATAAGTCAAAAAACATATTAAACTTGAAATAAATATTCTGCAAAGTTTTAAGTTTTTTTTTAGAATTCATATTTTGAACCATTATTAAATAAAAAGGTGATATACCTTGTTTTCTTTATTTATTTAGAAAAAGCGAAATAAATGTAAAATGTATCCATCCATTAATTTCTTCATTCATATTTTGTTTTTCCTATTTAACGCGTTCGCGTGCGTTTTTTGTCTGTTAATAATATTACACTGTTATTTAAGAAAAATTATTTTATCATGATGGCATTATGTTACCAAGCGTAACCTAATAGAATATTTAAAAAATTTTAATGTACATTCATACATACATACATTTATGAATGTATATGTATATATATGTACATTAGGGTGAGTCGAAAAGTGGCTTTTCCTTCGGATCAACTTCTAATAGTGAAATTATGTTGTAGTTTAATGTTAAAAGGAAGACTGTAAAACATTATTCAATTATTTTGAGTAAGAGCATCGCCGCCAAAGTTTGTAAATGCGATTTTATTGGAGAATATATCACTTTTTAGAGTTTTCTAAAAAAATGAGGCATTAATTATTAATTTTACAAAAAAAATATTATGTTCACCTTTATAACCCCCCGTACCTACGATTTTGCTATAAAAGGTGCAACAATTAATACTTAATGTCTCATTTTTTGAAAAACTCCAAAAAGTGCCATTTTCTTTAAAAATCAAAATTTTAAGTTTTTATATATATTTTTTTAATATGGATATACGTAAGTATAATTGACTCGCTGAATTAAAAGATAAAAAGATATTTTTATGATTATTTTAAATTAAAAGGATGTTTCCCATAGTCACTGATTGGACAAAATTTTATAAAACAATATTCTTTGCTTACATGGGAATTTTTCATTAAGCATTAAAATTTCATTACCATTTATAGAAAAAATTGTAATGAAAAATATTGTAAGTACCATTTAATGAAAATTATATTTTTTTCATTATAACTTTTTTTGATATTGGTAATGAATTTGATAATGAATTTTCAAAAACGAATTTAATTAGTATTTATAATTGTCGAAAAATATATTAAGGAAAATTTTTCGAAGATTCGAGATTTGAAAGCTTTTAAAACCAGTTCCCGTAGCCCAAATTGGCTGAAATTTTGCAGTCATAAGTACATCTGATGACAATACAATAATATGTTCGAATATTCGAAATTAAGTTCGAAAATTCGAAGTTATTTTCGAAATTGTTTTTATGTTTTTAAATTAATCTCTGGGTCATAAAACCTAAAAAAAAATTTCGAAAATTCGAACGAAAAATGTTTAAAGCTGTTAAAATAAGTTTTTCTAGTCTGAATGTGCTGAAATTTGCCATACATGATTTCACCTAATGACAATACTTTATAATGTTCGGATATTCGAAATTCGAACTAATGTTCGAACATTTTTAAAATCCATTGAATAATGGTAATGAAAATTTATTTTTAAATAATTACTAATGAAATCGTTTCATTAAAAACCATTACCATTAGACAAAATAATGCTAATGGAAAAAAAAAATAATTATAATTTTTTTCAATTTAATGCTAATGAAATCGTCAATTAATTAATCGATATAATTAACTACTCCCATGTATGATTCTTTGAAATGATATAAATATTTTATTTTTATTTTTTATACATTTTGTTTCCTATAGGAAACAAAATTCAGAATCATATAAAAGAAAAAATCTATCCTTAATTTTTTTTAATTGTTATATTATGTGGTCTCATTCGTTTTCTAGCCATCCTTAAAATTTTAGAATGGGATTCCTACCAGTTTTCGAGATATGCAAAAATGTCAATGTATCTTTACTAAAATGTAGGAAATTTATATAATTTAACAAAATTTTAATTTTTATAAATTTTTATAAATGATATAATAAAATAAAAAAGATTTTTAATATTTTGAGCCCTTTTTGTAGATGTACATGGAGATTTTGGTCATATATCGGAAACCCAATCGGATAAATGGAACCCCTGTCTGAAATCAATTGAAAAGTTCAAAATTACGTACATAATAGAACTTTTTTGATTTCTTCAAAAATTATGCCGTTAAAATTATATTTTCTGAGTCATCATTTCAACCAAATCTTATTTTCTAGACTCTAGAGACAATGTGTAAAATATTAATATCGAATCACAAATTATAAAGTTATAGATTTGACCGAAATGTTATGATATTATAATTTAATGGCACAATTTTTAAGGGAATCAAAAGAAGGCGTATTGTTTACACTCTTTAATCTATTCCCGGGTTCCCGTTATCCGATTGGGCTAAAATTTTATACTAACATTTTTAGATACTAATTAGCAAAATGAGACCCATCTAAGCACAATTCATATTTTTGGGCGCCTCTAATATATATTTATATGAAAATTCACAGGACTAGTTCAGATTTTATTAGAATTCTTCCAATACTACTAGTTAGTTAGTAGTTTTTCTATACAAATCAAAAAACATGTTTGAAGAACAAATAAAATGTTAAAGTCTTTAATACTTTTTCAAATAATATATATATATATATATTTTTTTTGATTTTAAAGAACATACATACTATTAAACTGCCCTAATGTAGATACATATGTACATGTACATATCTTGCAAACAGGGGAAGAAAGTCTAGATTTGAACTTAGTTCAAAAACATTTCTGTACGATAAATAAAACCACGAAACATTTACAAATTACCAAAAAAAATTAATAATCTTTGGAAAGAAACATTCAACCAAGCATGGCCAATGAGTTTCCGTTGTGTTGTTATTGTGAACCTGTTAACTTTGCACTCTCTTTATTTGGTTATCAGAAAAGAATAAATATCAGAGTTGTGAATAAGTTATAACTGATATTTTTTAAATTTTCTGAAAAAATCAGGTAAAAATTAATTAATTTATGTCTAAATTAAAAAAGAATTCTATAGCTAACAATATACTTTTCTGTAATTAAACAGGAAAAACTTACATTGAAAAGAAATGATTTCAAAAGCTAATAAAACTTCTTTTAACTACTTGTTCACCTGCATTTTAACTCATTATTTTAACACGATGATGTCATATGAGACAAGTACTTAAAGGGATTAAAAGATCCTTTTTGAAGGCCTAGTAAAAATTGTTCAAAGAAGTTCAGATAGCTATTTCTTCATTGTTTCCAATTTTTTTTTTAAATTAGTTTTTATTTTTTTTTTCAAAAAACTCCCTTTTTTGCTCAAAAGAAGCTTAGACAATTTCTTTTACGGGCTTTATAGTCCTATAATGGGATGCGAGTGGGATATCTATCAAAAAAATTATTTTTTAACTTAAGAATAAGATTTTTTAAAATATTTGGCACTTAATTTCCTTCTATTTTTTCAAAATGGACGTTTTTGTCGTATTTTTTTACTCTAAAGAAAGCTTACACCATTTGCTTTACGAGCTTTATAGTTACAAAGTAGGATGTAAGGGGCTTATGTAAAAAAATAATATTTTAACTCAATAACATTGCTTCTTGAGTTCAAATATTTCTTTATAGATATCCCACTCGCATCCCGCTAAGTATCCACAAAGCTCTTAAAGGAAATGGTCAAAGCTTTCATTTGAGCAAAAAAAAAAAAAAAAAGAAAAAAAAACAACAAAAACGTCCATTTAAAAAAATGTGATATATCGAAAAAATCTTATTTTAAGTTAAAAAAGATTGTTTTTTAAAGATATCCCACTCGCATCCCATTATGGAACTATAAAGACCTAAAAGTTAATTGTCTAAGCTTTCGTTTGAGCAAAAAATAAAATAATGGGGTTTTTTGACAAAAAAATTAAAAAAAGATTTTTTTAAATTTTAAAAAATTTAAATTTTTTTTTGGAAACATTGAAGAAATAGATATCTGAACGGCAATAGCCTCTAAGTACGGCAGTTCTTGACCTATAGCGCTTTGTCTGGCCTACTATTCAATAGTTCTAACCTTGTATTGGTGCAAATTTCCTCAAAATCGGAAGACATTTCTTCGTAAATAACATTTTTGAAATTTGGAATTTTCTTTGAATTTTTTTTAATTTTCAATATTTTTGAACTAGTACAATAATTGATGATAGCACCTTTTAAAGACCATATAAAAGACAATGTTTCATATCATTCCTTTACGTAAAATATAAAAAAATTGGAAAAACCTTAAAAGAGACTTTGGCCCAGTCCCCAAATTTGACATTTTAAGATGCGGTATTTTAGACTGAAAAAAAGTTTAATTTTCGGTAGGTACATCAGTACCTTATTTTTTTTTTCATTCCAACGGTGCCACCCTAATGTTCCTAAATGGTTAAGATACGATTAAAAACCTATTTTTTGATATATTATCTCTAACATATTTTTTTCTAAACATAAATTATAGTATATGAAAGGGGTCCGAAGTATCTGTCTTTTGATATACATAATACACTATGTCTACATTCTGTTCATAAAATCCAAAAATTATCCAGAAAACAAATAATAAAGGGTTAAATAGTTATTTTTCGAAAAGTTTCAGGAATCTTGTTATTTTGACAATTTGTACTGAGACCTGATTTTCAATCGAGCTTCTCCAAAAAACTAAGTTCTTTTAAATACATAACATGTTTTTACGTTTTTTAATTTACATGTTTTTTTCAACTTATTGTTATCATAGTACGCAAACGTAAATATTACAGAAGACGCAAAAACACTTTTCTTGTTTTTAATTTTTTTTCTTCCTTGATTTCTTATTTTTCAATGCTATAACCACTATAGTGGTGTACGATATTAAATTTTAAAATTTGAAATTTTGTATCTGGCAATTTAATTTTTTTATGAAATTTATACATACCTACCTAAATTAATGCTGGAAATTTATATAAATTTGGAAGAAAACGCGTTAAAAATTTGACATTTTATGAAATTATATCAGGAATATATTTTTAAGTAAACTCATACAACTAATAATGTATAGTCGGGCATGGCCGACCATATGATACCCTACACAAGTGAGTATAGACAGCGGAGTCGAATAAGTCGGATGAAATGTTTCTGAAACCCGCAGATATCTTCGGGATCCAAATCATCAATAATTCTGTCAGACAAGCTGTTTCCTTTTTAAAATCAGCAAACTCTGTTCATAAATAACGGAGATATGAGCAAAAATCCCGCGACAACCCCCGAAAATTTCATCTAAAAAATTAAATTTTTGCATGCTTCGATAAAAAAGCTACAACAACATTCTTTATTGAAAAAAACGTATGCTTGGATGTGTTAGATTCATTGCTTTGTGCATTTTTTTGCTTCGTTTAGCGTTCTTGTTGTTGTTTGTTTTGTTATTGCTAAAGTAATTGTAGAGAGGGAAAAGTGAAATAAATTAAATTTTAAAAAATTAATCTTTTTAAACTCACTATGGTGAAGGGTATATGTTTAAGATTCGGCATAGACTTCTAACTTGTTTATATTCATGTGTGCGTAAATTTTGGATGCAAAGACAGCAACAACAACATGAATAACAAACGTACATATGTACATATTTTTAAATGACATACATATAATGGAAATAATTATAATTATTCACCATTATTTTCATTATTTTCCCACAAAAAAATAAGTTGAGAATGAAATGACGGGCAACATTAGTCTACTAACTGTAATTTAATTGCATTTTTTATTTTGTTTTTGGTCAACAATTTGGGGTAATTAAGATTTTTATCTAAAATGGAGATTTACGATCTAATACTAAGTATGATTAGATTAAAAAATACATCCACACAGACATAAAGAAATTTTTTTATGTATGTAGGAGGGCAGGGTATAAAGTTCGTAGACAATATTTATTAAGTTAGGTTTTGCACACTATTGACTGTAGGGTTGAACTTAAGGCTGTTACATTGAATATTTTGTTGATTCTTCTTTAAATTTGTCTAAACAATCTGTCTGTGGTTAGCCATTTGGTAACATATTTATACAATTTAAAAATAATTTTAAGTTAGAACTCGTAAATGAAGAAAATGGGGACGATGAAGATGAACTTGCAAACACTACACATACATACTTATGTACATACTTTTTCACTTTTTTTCATTTTAAATGTCTACATTTATTTAATTGAAAAATAAATAAAAAACGCAGAACATGTACATATACATACATACATACATACTTACCATAATACCATAATAGTTAAACTAGGTTTGAGTTTATTCATATTTTTCACGTTCTTTGTTGTTCATAATTTGTTTTTAACTCTATTATACATATTTTTATTGTTTTTGTACCCTTCGCCTTAGTGATATTTATAAATTAGACATTACGTTTGTAATTTCCCCAAAGTAATAATTATTATATTTAAATTATTATAGATTCATATTTATAATCTTAATATGCAGAAGTTTCGAATACTTATGTACTTACATAGCATCAATTATATCAAAAAAGATATAAAAGACCCACCTGGATCCTCTTTTCGATTTCGAAACACGTTTCATAATGATATTTTGGCTTATATAAAAATTTAAAATAGATAAATATGTATACATTTTTAATTTTTATGGAGATGTTATAATTAAGGACAGAATTGTACGGAGGCTTGAGGAATTCATTGTCATATTAACGGACCAACGAAATTTAAGAAGTGCCTTCTTAAGGGCAAAATAAAACAATGGCTAAATTTAATAAAATTATCTAAATTACATCCCGTATTGTGCAAAGAGAGCAAAAATTTACACAAAAAATTATTGACAATATTTTTGTAAGTAGCCCTATTGCAAGTAAATATTTAAATCGGTAGTTATGAGGATATAAACAAGCTGGGAAAATACATAAATACCCTGTAAATAAGATTCAACACTACCGATTGTAGTGTTCTAAATTGTTTTTTCTACCTAGAGTATTTTCTTTGGACACAGGTGTCTTTTTTGCAGATACTTCGTGTTCATTATGCATTTATTATTTATCTTCAGACATGTTTTGATAATATATGCAGATCATTTGAAATACATTCATTTATAATTGTGTTTGGAACAAAGGGAAATACTTACAAGTTATATACCATACACTATACAATGATAAAATAAATATTTTCACGCGCCATAATTTTCATTGACTGCATTAGATGTTATGAACTCGAATCCTGAAAAGAAAATAATAAAAAAATAATTGTTTTTTTAATAGTGATTATACAAATATGTGATTCGAAATTCTGTACTAACTCAGAATTATAAGAGAAAAATATCGTTCCAGTATCCGAAAAATTTGCATTTGTAATTGTATTAGGCTACAAATATGAATTGCAAATTGTATAATAATTTATGTATCGTATACATAACATGGAAATTGTAAAGAAATCAATAGATATTCAAACATTTCGATTGATTCCTATGTAAGGCATGTACAATTAAGAATTATGTATAAATAGTTGATACTGAATTTTACTTTATCACAACTTTGATTCGCATTGCAATATTTTTTTTCATAATTAATAAATCACTTACAAGTAATTTTCCATCGTTGAATCGCTATGACGATGTTTATTGTTGGCAATTTCACAGTTTCATGAACAGCATAATTTAGACTTCGAAGATCAGGCTTAAGAAATTATACTGAGCTCAAACTTTCCAAACTACTGAACTAGGAAGGTTTTAACCGTAACCGTAATACATTAAATCGTATCTTTGTTTTGGTTGTGGTTTTTTAACATAATTTACATTTGTTATTTGGTTTAAAGCATAAAAAATATGAAAAGGGGGACCAAAATTTACTTATAAGAATAATAGTAATAATATTGTAATTGTAACAAAATAAAGAAGCACGCTTTTTTGATTCTTTAAGCAAGCGCAACCAAGTGTACCCAGAAGAGTGAAAAAACAATATTATTATTAGCGACTCATAGAATTATTTCAATTATTACACCTGTTCTAAAGAAGCATCATCATGATCATCAGCGAAGAGTAACGCGCGCGAATACATTACAAAACACGAAATGACTGCGCATTTAAAGAGAAGAGGGACAACCACAGCGCAATGATTTGGTTTTTAAGGGAAAACTTTTCTTGGAAAAGTTATCAACTATTAAAATCTATAATATTTTATGAATGTACGTACATAAGTATCCATAGTAGTTGTAGCTTTGCTATGTTCGACAACCAATAGAGTATCATAAATACCTCAATTGCTAGAAATATTTTCCAACGTCTACGTGTAAAGAACTTTGTTTTATAATATCTATATTTTCCACATTCTATCAATCACATTCAAAAAGCAAATCCCTTACCTTTCCTCTTAAGAAACGAAATTCTTATACATACATATGCATTAACATTCAGTCCTGTAAATCTTATTCCACTTATAGTACTAGATTTCCTATAAAGCACATTTTACATCTTATTGCAGACTGGCACTAAAGATTCTAAGAAAAATGAAGAAAAAATTCAATCAATGAATAAAAATGATAAATGTTCAGTGAATTTTTATTAAGCTACTGGTTGTCATTAAGTTCGGATTTTTGAATGCAACACATCTTACACATTGTGATGAATAGTATTCATTTAGGTTTTAATTCAAAATATGTACTTTATCAAATGTTTATAAAACAAATTTTCATACAAAATTTCTTTTATGAGACACGGTTCGTATGAGAAAGAATAAAGAAAAATTATATTTCTATCTCCTTCTCACTCCCACAAATTCAAAAGTTAATCAATAAAAATTGCTATTCACACATATCGTCTAAACAAACAAAAATAGTATAACCTATATTTTTGTATAAAACCTTGTACGAAATCGAGGCATAAGTGAAGCTCATTGATTTACGATCTTAAGTTGACTACCGCTTACTGTCGATCATTTATTCATAAAGGTTTATACATATAAACTTTAAACAATTTTTGAAAATTTCAAATCGGTCCTATCCATTCTAAAAAAAATTACATTAGGGTGGCCCCAAAATGGAAGTTGCTGATGTTCCCACCGAAATTGAAAATTTATTTCATTCTAAGATACCATTTCTCAAAATTGACGTCAATATTTGGTGAGCTGGATCAAAGGATAAAAAGGTCCTTTTATGATTTTTATTATTTTTTTATACCCTACACCACTTTAGTGGGGAGGGTATATTGGATTTGTGCTGATGTTTGTAACATACAAAAATATTCGTATACCAATCGGCTTAGAATCGTTTTCTGAGACGATTAAGCTATGTCCGTCCGTCCGTCCGTCTGGCTGGCTGTCCATGTAAACCTTGTGCGCAAGGTCGCAATTTTCAAGATAATTGGATGAAATTTGGCACGCACGTTTCATTTGACCCAAGGACGAAGCCTATTGAAAATGGTTAAAATCGGTCCATTATTTCACCTAGCCCCCATAGAACAGAACCCTCCGAAAAGGGCTTCTGAGCTCATAATTATGTTAAATATACAGATATATCGATACGGCACAACTAAGTTTTATAGAAGTCTTGATGACCCTGCCAAATTTCATAAAGATCGGGCTCCATTTGACCCTAGGTCCCATACAAGTCCCCTTCAGAAAATTACTTGAATGTCCCAAATTAACTTATAAACACAAATATCGCGATGAAATTCAGCACAATAAAATATTATGTAAATATAAATATATTCACAAAATTTTATCGAGCTTGGTCCATATTTGCCCCTAGCGCCCATATAAAGCCTCTTTCAGAAAATTAGTTTTTCATCCATAAATTGCTTAAATGTGTCGGAACAAGGGAATATTGAAGATAAATGCTTTATTATGAAAAATAAATCACATTTAATATTCATAACTGGTGCAGGGTTTCATATGGTCCGCCACGCCCGACTATACTTTCTTACTTGTTTTATCATATGAAAGGTCTTTGGGAGACGATTTCAATGTATACAACTACAAAATTATTACAAATGTCGTAATTTTTCGGAAATATTTTTAAGTTTTTTAAATTTTTACATAGAATTATTTAATGTAATTAATTTAAATTATTACATTATAAACCTCTTATAATTTCACCGAAATGGTTTTTTCTGTTTTTCGAAATTCTATATGTTTTGTATTTTATTTAAATATTTGTAATCCTATATTCTCCCCGGTTTGTGCTAACTTTATCTAACGTACATAATATGTATGTACACACGTATACGCGCAATTTCATTAGCTTTTCATTGATTTATGGTTTCATTCAATTATAGATCAAATTTTACAGTTTAAATAAAATATGAACACAACTTATCCTAAGCATCTACTTGTTAGTTATACTTGCTTTGTTAATAACGGTTTCTACCTATGATAATGTTTACATTATTTTGCCATGTTCTGGTAGCGTACAGAGGTATATAAATTCAAATAAACTATGATCTATTAAACAATTTTGATTACTTTTGCAGTTAGACAAAAATTTCTTATATGGAATTTAAAGCGTCTCTCAAGGACCTTTCTAATGATACCAATATTTCATATCTTTCCTTTGGAAGAAATATGAAAAAATCATAAAAACCTCAGAACTTTTTATCCTTTTGAGAAATGGTATCTTGATGAGTGTAACTTTTCACCTATTGGTCCTGGCAAAAATTGTTCAAAGGAGTTCATATAGCTGTGTCTTCATTGTTTTTTTATAAATAACTTTTTTTTTCAACAAACTACCCTTTTTTGCTCAAAAGAAATCTTAGACAATTTTCTTTAAGGGCTTTTTTATAGTCCCATAATGGGATGCGAGTGGGATACCCAGCAAAAACTCGGTAATGGGTTGTACATCTATAACTACTTACTTTTCATTATATTTGATTGCGACTTAAGAATTGTGTTTTACAAAAAAGAAAACAAAATTAAATTTGTATGTGAAAACCATTTTTTGAGTAGAGCATTTGAGTAACAAACCGAAGTCCCTGGTTCGTATTGTAGCTGGCTCTTTTTATTATTAAAAAACAAAACAACTTACTCAACAACTGTTTTGTAAGAGAAATTGCAAGTACTTCTTTAACTCTGTATTTGTAAGCGAGCGTGGAAGTACTTGCCTCCAATGACATCACCGTGTTAAAAGAATGACATAAAATGCTAATGAAGAAGTAGTGAAAAGACGTTTTATTAGCGTTTTAACTCATTACTTTTCAATGTAAGTTTTTCCTGGGTATCTATCAAAAAAATTATTTTTTAACTAAGGAATAAGATTTTTTTTCAATTCTTGGCAATTTATTTTCCCCTATTTTTTCAAAATGGACGTCGTATTTTTTTGCCCATATGAAAGCTTAGACCATTTCTTTTAAGAGCTTCGTGGTCACTTAGTGGTAGGTTTCATCCATATCAGAGGACATCGATTTTAAAAGTTGAGTCACTTGACATGAAATTACCCTAATTTAAAATCGGATTTTTGTTTCAAAATAACCGGAATAAATAGTACGTTATATACACGTATATACATAAATTGTCAGTTTGTAATCATTTAACATCAATTTTATTACGTTATACTATTAAACAATAAAAATCAAGACAATCTTAGTCAATTTAATGAAAGACAATAAGATGAAGATCCTAACAATAAAGTTAAAACGACTTCTTAACTTAAAACTTGTTCCATTTATCTATTGCTCGCACAACTAAATATTTCTGTCGCTAAAGCTTAAAATGACAGCTAAAGGCATCGAATCAATTTCTAGCTGAAATCATGTTTTGTATTTCTATCTGTCATCTGGTTTATCGGGGTGTTCTAAATATGTATGATTGTACATGTTTATAATTCGAGTACGTATGTACATATGCACTGTATTTTTGTATGCTTTGGAAAATGGCCAAGTAGTTAAAGTAATTATTATTTTCTGCCAATAACTCTTGGCTGATTGTTGTGCTAATACAGTTAATAGAGTTGTTTTAGTTGACAGTCTCGTCCAGTGTTTGTTTCATCACTATTCATCACTTCTGTAAAGATTATTGCCCAAAAAAGGGAACCAGTTTTACTGTTTGTCATTGAATTATTATTGTCATTGGATCTGAGTGAACATAATTTAAGCGCCATCTACTGACAGATGGAAGTTTGACGACACTGATTAAAGTAATTGTGATAAATGAAAATAAAAAAAAAAAAAAAAAACGATGGATCGACCGTGGTAGTGGTATTCGTTTAGAAAAGTAACAGACAGAATTGATAAATAATTTAATATGATTTTTTGAATGCAGTTGTGGTTCTTGCAATGGGAAATATTAAATGTGTTCAATATCAATTTTAAACTTTAAGAGTGTTATATTCGGCTATGGTATATTTCATATACCTACCATCAAAACATGTGTTATAATTATAAAGTGAACCACCGATCTTTACAGAATTTGAGAGAGTGATAAATTCTTAGAACAATTCAATTCTGCCAATCAATTATGGAGAAATTTGGTAGAGAAAAAACTGGTCTATTTCGATTTCGTCCCTGTATTGATATTTGACCGACACCATGTGTCGAAATACGAAAATAAGTGAAAAATACAAATACAATCTTGTAAACAGCAAATAAGAATATAATAAAAATGTTCATTTCGTAGCATAAAATAGTAAATTTGTTGGTATTACTGGACAGTCGTAACTATGTATTTCTTTAAAATTTGTTAAGAAAATATTATGGATTATTTGCTACTGACATTAATTGTATTCATACGACAAGCGATTTAATTGGTAACGCATCGATACGCACAAACTGAGATCTTCATACGAGTGTTGTACTGGTACTAGTACAGCAGAATATCACAATTCTGATGTGTATTTTCGTGGTACAATCACCATACCATATGATAAATTAATAACAACAATAATTTTCCATTCTACTTTTTTGTGTGTTTTAATACTTGTGTTAAATTTGCACTCAGGAAAATAATGGTGGTGGAATTAATTCGAAAAAAATTTCATACAAAAATTACATACATATTTCTGAACCGGAGCAATATTTCAGAATTTCTCAATTTTATTCAAGAATTTTCTTAATTGCAGCTTTATTTAAGGGCCAACAGCCGATTTTACGTTTTTACGTACGAAAAATGCTCAATTTATGGTAAAGTGAAATTAGTATTTTAGCAACGTAACGTTAATAATACTGAAAAAAACTTTATAAATATCTTAGCGGTTACCGGTAGCCATCCTAGTAATGTCCAGATGGGTAAAAACTGTTTCAATTCTTAAGTAAGGTAATTCTTTATTTTATTAATATATTTTTTCGAGTGTTTGTTTGCCCAGTCAGTTACTCAGTCATAAGCACGTAACTAATGTAATTTTCTTCCGTTTTCGTGATTGTCTTGCTCTCTTTTTCTTAGATTTAAAAAAGGGTTTTCAACAGCAACAAACAGAAAAACCTACAAACAAAACTCTGATTCTATCACAAAAAAAAAAGAAATATAAAATTTAACAAAAAGACGGTAAAGTCTTGCGATCTGATTTTCTGCTCCGATGAATTTTGTGTTTCATCAAGCGATGAAGTTTAGATAGATTGATGATTATACTCTATAGATGAATGTACTATACTCTACTCTACATAAATGTATGAATCACTTGCTTTTGTGGCAAGTAACATAGAGAAAATTTGAAATAAAAAATAACTACTAAAATAAAATTATTAGCAAAGTGGTAAACTACAACAAAAAAAAAAGTAATAATAATAAAAATAGAAATAATAAAAACAACAACAACAGATATGGCGCATTATGTGCCACGAGGCAGATGGATAAATAGCAGTCATTTTCCAAGATACACTTACTTCAACATCTACAATAAATGCAGGTGAAATATTAACTTTTGCCGATACTGTACTACACTTTACTGAATTGCATTATTTTCATTGTACTGCATGGATACTTACATACATATATATTTATGTTGCAGATGCAACTGTTGTATACATAGAAGAAAAACAACAACAATAAAATAAGTACTAAGTAAAATTTTATGAAATTGAAATGAATTTTCCTTAAAAGAAGGCTACAACAATGACTGCAAGGTGTAGCAGACATTTAAAACATTTTTATTTTATTTTAACCTAAAAATTCTAATGTTGAATATTTGCATTTTTTTATCCATATCAAATAATTGAATTATTTCAAGTATCAGGAATTTAGTTTAATAGTATTAAGTTCTAACGAAATAATATTCGAAAATTAGAGGATAAATAGAAACAAAATAAACTTTAGATTTTTTAAACGACATTTTTTTCAGTTACAAAAAGAAACTTTTATAGACAAAGAATTTCGCCGATTACTTTGAAGAGAGAGCTTTTGAAGAATGCACCCGAAGAATTTTAGATTTAGTTTTGATAATGCTTCATTTTTAATATTTAAAATGATAACAATAATAGATTCATTTCATTCTTAATAGTATTTTTCAAAACATTTTTTATAAAATATTTCAATTCAAAATTTCGTTCTTTATTTCGTGTACAAACTATTTATTTTTTTATGGATTTAGGATATTTCTGATAACATAATTGCGGCAACAAGTACTTTACAATATATATTTTTTTGGCAAAATATTACGGTTAAGCTTTTATGTTCATTTATTGAAAACGGATTTCTTAATTTTTTATGATTATAACTAATGAAAATGTTAGTTAAAAAACAAAGAGTTTTTCTTAACTAAAATTTTATTTAATTTTTACGAGATTGGTTCTTCTATTATTATTTATAAAAAAACTCCTGACATTAGTAACTCTTTAAATAATTAAAAAACTGCAGATAACAAAGGTAAAGGTACCCAATAAAGTTTGAAAAATATAAAAAAGATCTTCATGAAGTGATAAAATTTTATTTAAGAAAATCTATGATTCGTAGTAATTGTCGGTAGTCAAAAACGAATTACACATGTACCTGTAACAACAGTGTAATAAATATACATATTTTTACTTTAAATTCAATTTATCAAACAATTTGGTACTTGTCGGAATTCGTTGTGCTTCATATAAAGAAAAATTGTAACGAACTGTGGTGTCACTGCGTGTGAGAATTGAAGGCGGTTTCCTTTTTTGAAATAATAAAATAAAAGCAACTGAAAAGTCATAAAATTGTTTGCTATTCAAAGTATTTTCGGCAGTTAAATATTTGAACAGTGGGGTGTCTTGCATTAAAATTGTTCTAATATGTCGTCAAAATTCTCTGATTAGGAAGTAACTAGTTTCTAAAACTGCAGTTAATGTTTCGATGTTTCAGCTCGTGTTAGTAATTCAATTTAAACGAACTCGTTATTACGAACTATTTTTCAAGTCCCGAGATTTTAGTAATTATTTTCATACAAAAAATCTATTATAACGAATCCTCAGATAAAACGAACTACTTTTTCAGTCCCTCAAGTACAATTTCATACAATTTTCCTATTTTTTTAATAACGAACTTCAAAAATTATGTGTTGAAATCATAAGAAAATATTCATCCTTGTTTGAAAATAAATTCAATGGTAATATTTTGTAAAGAATATGAAATTAATTTATAATTCATGTTACTTTAATTGCGGAAATTTACTTTTTATTTTTTGATTTACAAGAACTTCACCCGCCTTATTACGAACTTCGCCAATAAGGAACAAATTTCACTAGTCACCCGTAGTTCTTTCGTTAAAAAAATATTGTGTTTTGTAATTTCTTTAATAAAGCCTCGTTTGAAGAAGCATTATACTCACGAAATTAAATTAAAAACGTTGAATACCTGCAACAATTATTATTTTTAATAAATGTGACATGTTCATACGAATTGGAATATAAATCTGCACATATGTAAATGTGTGTATATTAGGGTGTCCCAAAAATATATGTACATACGTATTACAGTTATATTAATTTATTTAAGTTAATCATGATTTGCATTTTTAATAAATTTTCATATGACACTAAATTTAAAAGAACTATTCCTATAAAAAGTATTGGAGACATTTCTATTTGCTGTTTGCACGGAGTTATAATTATTTTGATGGATCCATCCTAATTTATAAATGTGTACATATGTATAATATCTACATACATTTATATAAATGTGTACAACTAATAATTATGATTAGGTAATTTTTCTTCTAAATAATTTAAGTAACTTTGTTTTAATGTTTTTGTTAAAATATTATTAGCCTTCTAGTTTAAGTTGAAGACTGAGGCGTAAACCTTTTCCGAAAGTACACGTTAGATATAGAAGTAACATGTCTAAATGTGAATGAAATCTAACATGAAATTTACGGTGTTTGTAACTACTTCCTCCAATGCCTACAACTTAAAAAAACGAGATGAAAAAATTAAAAGTTTCGCTTCACTTGCCTCCCCAGGAACAACAACATTGTTGTTCACTTGTCTGCCTGACGCTTTGTGTTAAAATGTGTGTCTGTATTATAGCGAATATTTTACCCACTATACATTTTTTTCTGACAAACATACATACCACGCAGATTTATACATATGATGTCAGTTTGATAATTTAAAATTCTTTTAAGGACTTAACATTTTTAAAATATGTTCTAAAACATTTTGTATGAATTTGGTTAATGTGTAAAAATAACCAACTTTCATCAGAATAAATTTTTTCTTAAATATTCTCCAAATCGACACGATTCGATTATTCATAAATTTGATAAGTAAAAATGTTGTTTAAATTCAGAACATTTATTTTTCAAATCCAATTACTTGTATAAAATATGATATGTATGTATATGATAGATTATTAGACATTTTACGAATCTGGTTTTCGAACGGTGGCTAAAAAAATCAACATTTGTTGGTAATAGAAATGCCTATTTAAAATATGTATATAATAGAAAATTTAACTTTTATATTACTCATCATTTAATATAATTACATATAATATATATCCAGCAAAAAAAGAACTTCCGAAGAATTTACTCCATGGAAGTACTGAAAAAGACCTGAAGAAGTGATGATTTTAACACAGGCTTGTCATAGGAGGGATGTCTTTTTTATTTGATTCCAAATTCACTACTTCAAGAAGTAATTTTAATGCTCTTTTTTGGAAGTTATTCGGAAGTGAAATTGTATTATTATAGAATACAACTAATTTGACTTAAATAATATTAACATTAATAAAGGTAATAAGGTAATAGATACATTGAAAACAGAAGCCCAAAAATAAAACTTTTTTATCACACAAAAATGTAAGAACAAAAAATATATCGTATTTTCGCTTCTTCGGAAGTCTTAAACATCACTTCACAGAAGGTAAAAAAATCACTAATTGCTACTTTTGAAGTGTTAATAAATGTTATTCTTTTGGAAGTACTTCGCTCGATTTTGCTGGGTATGTAACATAAATTTGTATTTTTTGCATTTCGTATTAGTTATCCTAACAAATTTTACTTTAGTCTTTCAAAGCAAAAATAAATGAACTAATGAGAACCAAAAATAATTAGAATTAATTAAGCTTTCGATCCCAAGTATTAACTGCCTTATGCAAAAATGATTATGATTACACACTTCTTCCATATAAAAACCGGTTTTAATAATCATTGTTAACTTAATAATCGTTTTTGCATAAGGCAAACATTTGAAATATACAATTAAAATTTTATAAGAGTTTGTATAATAATTTAAAAGTAAATTATGAACTTCCCAGAGGATTTTGTATGGGGGCTAGGGTTAAGAGAGGGAAATTTGAAATGTTATTAAGATTTCGAAATACGAATACTTACTATCGACTAATCTAAATTAAATTTGGAAAGAAATGTTCATAGGGCTAAATACACAAATATGAGTATTTTATCTTTGTTTGTGTGGCTATAATTAAGAAGATTTTGTTTTTATTTGAGGTACATAAAATACCAACAAAAAAACTAAACTTAAAACCACTTAAAAAAGTTTACATGCAGAGGAGACGCAAATTATAGCACAAGTTTTTTAAAAATTTTAGTCACCCAAATATTTTAATTCAAATAAGGTCGAATATCTTATCCCAGTTCTTCTAGGATTCTTATGGGATATTTTTCATATACATATGTATGTACATACTTAACAACAGTTGAACCGAAAGATTAGTGTTTTTGAATAATTTGATTTGAAAAATACTTTCAATTAAGCATTTGAAATGTGCTATACTTTTGACCACAATTTAAATGGATCTGTGCTACTGCTCGTAAGTAGTACGGATGGATGGTTGGTAGTTTATAATAACCTAAAACATGAAAGAATTATAACATCGAAATAATAATAAAAAAACACATATACACTTTCAGCAATAAACAATAACAAAATCAACATTAAAAAATTACCGAAATAATTCACAGAAATTTATACCAAGCTTCTTCTTTTTTACCTCGTCTTGTCTTTTTTGATGACTTCACTTAAATTTGGTAGAAATGAAATTATAAAAAAATAAAATTAAATAAATATGAATTGTCTGTACCAAGTACTTAGTACTTCTGTTAATAAGAAATGGGAAAATATTACTACTTTTGGTTTTGTTGCTTTTGAGGCAACTTCATACTTGTTGTCGTCTTTTCGGCTTATGACATGTTATTATTTTCCTTGTATACAAGAGCAACAACAACGACAAACAAAAGAATAATACTAATATTGTAGATTTTAATAATTGTAATTAAACATAAACCATAAAGAGCTTAATGGGAAACAAGTATAAGCCGTATATTGAATAGGCTACTTTTTCTTAAGAATATTAACTTCAATCGAATTATGTACATATGTACATACATACATATGTATAAAATAATTATGAGTAAATTCTATATACTCTATGAATTATTTTTAACTGACATAGTAACTAGATTTCCAAATCGATGTCAATGATTTGCCTACGTATCTTAATTAATATTACTTCCTGTAGGGTACTTTGTTAAAATTTAGTTAAGTTATAAATTACAAGTTTTTTGCGCATATTTTTTTTGGAATAAAAGTTCATACACTTAAAGGTTTTTGTTTTAAAGGCCTATGAGGTGGTTTTTCGTTCTTTGAAATGTTTAATGACAAATACAGACAAAATATTTTTATTTTTCAATTTGAATACGACTTTTTGTGATTTTACACTAAACACAGTGGGAGGTCAAAAAATGTTAAAGTAACCTTTGGTTATGTTGAGAGCTGGGGTATTATAATTTGTTTTTTTAATGTTTAAAGTTCATTATTTGAAATTTAGGCTATAATTTTAGATTTAGATGGCGGGAATTGTGTGTTTGTGTGTATTTTTTTGTATTTGATGAGAAATAAGACAAACAGCGTTTCGAACAACAATACAATTACATGTGTACACGAATGAATCTAATAATGTACGTAATGGTGAAAGTTCAATGCTCAACTTATGTTCTATATACATAAATGTGTATGTATGTACATTAGAGGTGGCCAAAAACTACCGACTTTGTTTGGATGGCTTTAAGTTTAGATACTAATGAACAAAATAAGACCCATCCAAACAAAATCAAAATTTGTTGGCCACTTCTAATGTACATATTAAAAATTAAATAAAAACATGTATAATTATACGCCATAAAAAACTTTATCGTGGGAATTTATTTCATATTAGATAATTATTTAATTTCTAGGACATTTTTCCTTTTTTAATTTCCACATTCAACCGCAAGAAAGGATAGTATGCATTTATTAAAAAATATATGTGTGTTAAAATACATATGATAAAAATTTGAAGCCAAAAAATTTCATATATTTTAGTGAATATATTGTTCAAAATTGGATGAACTGTTGGATGAAAAAAGAAACCAATAACTACCTGATAGTATTTCTACAAATTAAAACAAAACATTTTATTTAATAGCCACTGCTGAAGACGTCTGAGGAAAATTTTGAAATATAATCGAATAAATAGTTTATAAAGAAATCATTTATAAATTGCTCTAAAATACTTCTTCTTAAAAAGTTACTTTTTATGTGATGACAACGATTTTTAATTATTAATTGATTTTCTTTAGTTCTTTATGCGTTTTTTGTTCCCAAAAGCAAATACCAATGATTGTACCTTAAAATTCAAGAGAATAGACAGTAAACATTTTCCCACTAAATGTATTGAAAAATCTAACTCCTGATTTTTTTTATTTTTCCGCAATGTCATTTCCTTATCAATGACAATATTATTTCCTTGTTTTTCCTCTACAATAAAATTTCCTGACCAACAAAATTGTAGTGCATAAAGAACACAATTAGATTGCGAGTCATATTTACTCTGGAAATGTATTTTTACTTCCATATATTCAGTTGTCACTTAGCAATTGTTGGATGAACTGGTAGTCAGTATTTAGTAGGCTAATGTTTTCATTTCATTTTCTTAGACAACAAGTTTAGATAATAAGTTGACCCTATTCCAACAGGTCTGGCCAAAGGTTTCTATTTGCGTTTGCTTGTTGTTAGCCCGCATTTCAACTTTAAATGAAAATATAAAACTTTATAGTTTAGTTTATGTAACGAGTCTGGTGCAAATACATTTCGATATTGTTTAAGTTCCTGTGAAAATATTTGTGGCACCTTGTTAATGTGGTCTTACAAGTACATATGAACAATTACATTTATGTAGATTTTCTATTTGCATCATCATCGTGGTGCACATGTGTCGCTATACAAAAATTTCATTTCTAGAACCACCTCCATAGTTTATTCGTACCTGCAATAGCACTGGTATTTTTTATATTTTTTTTTAATTATTTGACAAAATACAACACTCCTGAACTTATCTTGTTCTAAATATATTTTAACCATTTCATTTTTCCTGTTTTTGTTACGGTTCGCTACCGATAAACACGTGAACATTTAAATTTAAATTCAAATATTCATTGTTGAAACCACCATCATTATGATCGCCGCCAGCAACTAACAACAACAACATCGAAACCAACACATTGCCATTATGATAATTATCATTATATAGAATATTAACGAAAACAACACCAAATAATAATAACAATAAAAAATGCCACCGAAACATATTAACAAAATGTGTAAGTATGTATGTATGTTTAGGCAAATGTTTTTATTTTAAACACCTCTATTCATATCCACATAGGGTTCTTTCATTTTCCATACGCTCCATGGGTTACTGACATGCAACTACTTTTCCCATCAGTTTCGGTTCAAAAAACGTACTCAAATCCATTAAACAAAATAATATGAGTTTTATAGACATAAATATTTAAAAGAGTATTTCAATTTCAGACCTATTTTTCCAAGCCAAGAAATTTTATATTACAAAGGACCTAATTTTCGAAAAAGATTGGGTTTAGTATTATTAGTTTGGAAAGTATTTACGTGACAACCAATTTTATTTTTAACAAAACAAAAGTTTTTCATACTTTTGTATGGGCAATTTCGTGTGAAGTGATCCAATTCAAAAAATCGATTTTGATGAAATTTGCACAAAGGTTGGATAGTAGTCAAGAACTGCCGGTGTAAGATGGAGTCAAAGTTGGACATTTTGGTCATACATGGTGTTTTTCAAATGATTGTAACTTTTCACTTATTGGCCCTAACAAAAATTGTCCAAAAGAATGGCTTAGGAGATAGCTATTTTTTCACTGTGTCCAAAAAATGTTTTTAAAAAAATATTTTTTTTTCAAAATGCTGATTTTTTGCTCAAAAGAAAGCTTATACAATTTCCTTCATAGTTTCTTAATAGGATGAAAAAAAAAAATAATAAAAAAATTGGACACAGTAAAGAAATATCTATCTAAACTCCTTTGTACAATTTTTGCTAGGGCCAATAGGTGAATAGTTACACTCATTCGAAAAAAAACCTGTACGACCAAAATGTCCAACTTTGACCCCATCTAAGTCCGATCTGTAGAGCAAAAAATTTGTGTCTGACCTACTATCCTTGGTGAAAATTTCGTCCAAATCGATTTTTTGAGTTGGGTCACTTGCACGAAATTGCCCAAATGTTAAATCCAGAAAATATTTTAACACAATGAAACTGTTTATATCTACAAGTATTTCCTTTTTTTGGGAAATTTAATAAAATTATTTATTTATGTTTAAAATAATTAAATTAAATTGATAAATATGTGCGAAAATCATTTCCCCTTATTAAATTTTATCTTAAAATCGGAGGCAAGTCAAATCATATGGACAAATCCATACCATTGTTCGTATAGAGTGGTATTCATTCAGAGTGCATTATGTGTGTAAAAAAATTCATTCCATTCGGAATCCTATATTCCATAGTATGGAGTTAAAATGAGAGTTTATTATACGTGACAAAAAATGTAATTCGTAATTTTTATACCCTTTTTTTATTGGATGAAATTTGGCACGCACGTTTTATTTGACCCAAGGACGAAGCCTATTGAAAATGGTTAAAATAGGTCCATTATTTCACCTAGCCCCCATAGAACAGAACCCCCGAAAAGGGCTTCTGAGCTCATAATTATGTTAAATATACGGATATATCGATAAAATACGGCACAACTAAGTTTTATAGAAGTCTTGATGACCCTGCCAAATTTCATAAAGATCGGGCCCCATTTGACCCTAGCTCCCATACAAAGTCCCCTTCAGAAAATTACTTGAATGTCTCAAATTAACTTATAAACACAAATATCGCGATGAAATTCAGCACAATAAAATATTATGTAAATATAAATATATTCACAAAATTTTATCGGGCTTGGTCCATATTTGCCCCTAGCCCCCATATAAAGCCTCTTTCAGAAAATTAGTTGTTCATCCATAAATTGCTTAAATGTATCGGAACAAGAGAATATTGAAGATAAATGCTTTATTATGAAAAATAAATCACATTTAATATTCATAACTGGTGTAGGGTATCATATGGTCGGCCACGCCCGACTATACTTTCTTACTTGTTTAATAAAAAAAATGTTGATAGTTTTTTTTTAATGAGAGTATAGCGATAGTATTATACTTAAAATAATTATGAGCTATAAAGCAATATTTTCGGGTCCGGATGTATGTAATAATAGGCCGATTTCAAAAATGTTCAACAGCCTGCGTCTTGGATACAAAATCTGTCGAATTATCTTCGAAATACGAAAGTTTTAAAAGTTTTATTTTTTTGATTATTTAAAATAATTAAATTAAATTGATAAATATGTGCGAAAATCATTTCTCCTCATTAAATTTTATCTTAAAATCGGAGGCAAGTCAAATCATATGGACAAATCCATACCATTGTTCGTATAGAGTGGTATTCATTCAGAGTGCACTATGTGTGTAAAAAAATTCATTCCATTCGGAACCTTATATTCCAAAGTATGGAGTTAAAATGAGAGTTTATTATACGTGACAAAAAATGTAATTCGTAATTTTTTAATAAACAAATGTTTATAGTTTTTTTTTTATGAGAGTATAGCGATAGTATTATACTTAAAATAATTATGAGCTATAAAGCGATATTTTCGGGTCCGGATGTATGTAATAATAGGCCGATTTAAAAAATTTTCAACAGCCTGCGTCTTTGATACAAAATCTGTCGAATTATCTTCGAAAATACGTAAGTTTTAAAAGTTTTATTTTTTTCCTGTAGTGGTGACTATTACATTATGAATTCAATTCTTCGCTAATTGCCCAACAGCTTCCGATTCTTTGAAATAATTTGATAATTTTGTAAAATAATTGTGTTCAGTACTATTATTGCCAAGCAGAACTGAAATTGACACACATTATTAATAATATATTGTTAATAATATAAAAGTTTGTAATTGCAAATTTACTTGTTCATACAAATACATATACAACATACATACAATACATGTTTAAGTCACTAAAAACAGTGGATCATCGGTTAACATAATATGAACATAGTTCATATATAAACATTAATACGTCATTGATAAAATAAAATAATGTTAAATATATCTTATATTATTAGGGTTTAACTGTTAATTTTGCGACTATTAACCAAAGAAATGTTATAAGCAAAATATGTTGTACGTACATGTATGTATTTACCATAGTTGCCCGTCAATGTTTTATAATGAAATAATTGGCAAAAAAACACTCACTCGTTTATTTATTTAATTGTTATTTGATTTGAGTTCAATTTAATTAAAGTGCAATTTTACATTAACCGTTTTGATTATTTATCATTTCTTTTAAAGTCGTGTTTAACTCAAGCAGGGTGACGATGACTATACACCGTTGTAGTGAAATACATAGACCAGTTTTTTTTATGGGAATCGAACCCACAAGCACCAGCTGATAGGCTAAATATCCTCGCAACTACGAAAATATTTAATAAAACATCTGATTTTTTTAATTATTGAAAATTAATGGGTAATACCAATATATGTATAATTTTAGATAAAATATAAAACAATAAATTTCTAATATTTTAATATAATAAACCCCCACAAAAACTCGGTAATGACTTGCACTTATATAGCCATTTACTTTTCAATGACTAATACATACCATCTGTATTATTTTGACAAAAAGGAAGAAAAATTGTTAGACATTAACTGGATAATATACGTCTGAAACTATAAATTTAATGTAGAAAAACTGCGTTTTCAGTTTTTCATTTCGTGATCCTATCTCCTTTTTGAAGGACTTCAAAGTTTTAAAGAAATAAATTTTTCTAAAATATTTTAAAATACTTCTACTGATCAAACAATGCCAAATTCGATGTCAAAAGAACGTGAAGAGTTGGGAAATATTTTGTATTATATTTATTTTATACTGTCAGGATAAAAATATGTCAAGCAATAAAATTTGTATCCTATAATATCTATTCAGATTTTCAATATTATTTATATATTATAATAAATAATATTATATTTTATGAATAAGTAGTGAAAGCGGATTTTTAACACATTACTTTTCAATATTAATTATTGCTGGGCCGTTAGTTAAATTCCCATCACGAATAATGAATAATGTCACAAAATTCTTAATTTTCTAATGAAATTACATAAAAATTTAATTTGTTTGTGTTTTGTCACATGTTCATCAGTTCTAAGAATCTTTTAAAGTATTCACATGTGTTGCTGCGGTTTTTCTTAATTAAACCCATTTTAATACGAATATGGAACATCGGAATCAGCGTTAAAAAATAAGTAACAGAGAATAAACGGAAACCGGAAGTGTGGCAACATCTTTGGGTTAATAACTGATGTTACTGATGCATGTTTACAAACAGCAAAAACAACAGCATTAAAGTTGTTGTTATATTTTTAATGTTAAAAAACCCCATAAGAGAGCTGTTAATGAGAGATTCAAATAAATATCACACACAATGATATTTTGCTTATCATTCATAATTTATAACAGGCATGAGTTTAAATGAGGGAGAAGTTGTGGAGAATGAATAGTGTGAATGCCAATACATAAAAATGATCAATAAAATGTACACCTGTAGAAAAATTAACAACAATGAGAGCAGGAGAGCGTGTTCATTTGGCCAGAACCTAGAGAATAAAAACAATTTAACATAAAGGTAGCAAATAACGGTCGTAAAAATGAATACACTATATATGGTAAGTAAGAAAGTGTGAAAGAGACAGATTACTATAATTAAACCTCTTGTTAGAAAACACATACATATGTATGTGTGCATAAAAAGAAAAAGGTTTTTCACTGAGAGAATAGGTATGCTCTTTTAACTGTCTGCTAAAAAAAGGTTACAAAAACCCCCAACATTCAACCACAATGAACAAGTCATCATACGAACTCTAAACGTAATAGACGTCTATTTCACACCGAACGATTAATTTTAGTTGATTCTACATACGGAACAAGTGAATGAGTAATAATTTTGTTATTAAAAAATAAAAAAAAAAGAAATTGTGAAAAAATACACGTATGGGAAGATGATAAGAAAACATCGTGGAAATGTATATAGTGCACACATACGAACTTACAGAGTCGCATACAATAATGATCGAGCCACTGCTTGAATAATAACGTGTGACTTTAAAGTACATTTTCGGTTTTACTGGTGTCAGTCATTCACTCTGTCCGCCAGTCAGTCATCGTTTGTTAGTGGAGTTGTTAGTTAAAGAGCGAGTTACTTAGTGGTAGTGTTGTAGCTGCTGCTGCTGCCGTCGCTAGTGTATCTCGATCGATTTACCTTTACCTGTCGTGTTGGCTACATTTATCACGATCTTTTAGTTTATTTACAACCTTCAAACAGTACGGTTGTGTTGTCTCACCAGCAAGGAAACAACAATATTTCTTCAAATAAAACAAGAAATTTCATATCAACAAAAAGTTAACAATTATTAACGAGTATTTTTAACAAATTTACACAAACAATCAACAGTCATAAAAAACAACTACATGTTATTGTTTTTTTATTTTATTTAAGATAAAAAATGAACACGAAAAATAAATCAAAAGTCAAGAACCATTGAACAAAAAGCAAAAATCAAAAGAAAATAAGTTCACAAGAAATAATAACAACAAAATACATACAAACACTTTTATTTTTGTTGTTTTTAACTATTTATTAAAACGTGTCAATAAAAAATTGTCGAATTGCTGTTAACAACCAAAGAAAATAAGAACAATAACAACGATAAATCTACTTCGGACCCATAATAGTTCAATCAGATCAAACCCTCCAAAAATTAGTGTACATAAACTTAACATCGTGGTGCGAATTGGTTGTCTAACCGTTTTTATTGTTTTTATTCAAACAACAAGAAAGGATTGAATTTTTTTTTGTTTGAATAGACATTTCGTTAACAAAAACCCCCAAAATTATTCTTTTTGAAAGATTTCAAACGCAGAAGATGAACAAAATTAAAAAAATACAAGAACATAGCATTCGAAAAAGAAAGAGATTGTAAAATTTAGATCGGTGTGGCTTAAACAAAGTCTTCAACCTGGTTCCGTTACTAAGCTGAGATTTCAAAGAGTTGATTGCTGACGTAGTTTGTGAATAGAGAAGCAGTCTATTAAAACTGTTTTTTTTGTACTTGCAAATTATTTCAGAGACACAGGTTGTTATACATAACTATTGGGCGGAGTTGAAGTTTTGGGGAAATAAAGAAAAAATAAACTTAAACTTAACACAACGAGGGAATCAATTCTTTAAAAAATAACATATTTTGATTATGGAATAAACCCATCGAAAAACAAATTCATTAGAATTAAAATTTCTTTAAAAATACAAATTATCCTGTGAAACTTTGGAAGAAAAGAAGCTGCTTAAGATGGATATGATGAAAAGAAAAGTCGAAAGCGGTCTAAGGAAACAAACTTTTTGTAAACAATTTTAAATAATAATAACAACTATGACTCGAGCAGTTAATTAAACTTTGCTATAAAAATGTTTGTGCTACAAACACCCTTAATAGTTCCAGGTAAGAACATCTTTCATTCATAATTAATTACAATTTTTTCTCGATTAAAGTACTAAATTTTGGTTTCAAAAAGCCTATAGCAATGTCTTACTTCTTTAATTATAATTAATTGTAAAATACCAATTAAAATTGATTATCAGAATTATCTATCAGATATTATAAAAATGTGTATTTATTGTGAAAATATTAAATTAGTTACATATTTTTTATAAATCAATCGAATTTAATTAATGTACATATAAAAATATAAATAACGTTTAATAAATCATAAATTGTTTTTATGCCAACATGTTTACAAATTCTTTGCAACATGTTGCAGATTATTAAAAACGTGACTAAATGTTTCTTCATAAACATTGTATAAACTTTAAAATTAATCTTTCAAATACATATAAATTAGTCCCTAGTTTTATATTGTTTTTTCGTAGCATAAAAAATTAACTTAATTAACTCTAATTTAAATATATTTAAAAAAAATATAAAGTAGCGTGCTTTAACCTAAATCGATATGAAAGCAAATTATACCTTTTATTTTCAAATAAGTTTTTAAAATGTTGACCGGTAAACTTTCGTAGAAAAGAAAACATAATTGGCTTTAAATTTAATTTTTGTTAACGTTAAATAAAAAATTGCTAGAAGGCAATGACATTCTAACAATCATGTTAGTGACAACTGAAACTTCACCATCCAAACACTCAGACACACACACAGTTGCAAACACTCATCCATCCATTTCTTTTTGTAGATTCAAACTCTAAGAAAAGTCACACACGTGTGACCTCCGCTTTAAGTTTCTTTCGAGTAATACTCACAACTAAACTTTGATAAAATGCATGAAAACAAAAATTCATACATTTCTTTAACATGTATAAATATAATAAACATTCTGAAGAATTACTGATGGATTACCACTGTCATTCTGTAGGTTCCTATATAAATATGTAAGTCCGTGTGCATCCGCACTTGTATGGAATACAAAATGTACAAAATATGGTATGATCTTTCACAAAAAAGTCCAAACTTATGTATATGTACATTGTATATGTGTATAAATAGCCAAAGTCTTATGCAAAAATTTCTTAAAGTAAGGTTTTAAAATAAAAGCGAAAATGTATGAAGTTTAGTTTAAAGATGTAAAAATGCTGTCAAAACACTATGGGTAACTTCGGCCACGAAGAAAGATAAAAATGCACTATAGTTTAAAAATGTTTTTTTAAAAAATAATCAACAAATTTATACATACTTTTAGAAAGGTTCATTCAACAAAACAATTAATTAGTTCTTTAAAATTTAACAACTTAATCTACTTATAATTATACTTTATCGACCCATAGTGACGAGCTGGCCTTTCTTAAATGTGTGTATCTGCAAACATTTCGTGAGCGACAGTAAAAATAAGAGAGAGGACAACATCATTTCATATTTGAAAGCTTAATACATAATTCCTTAAAGGGTGTATTTTCGAATTCAAGTCCAGGCAACATTAAAGACTATAGTCGATATTTACAACTTGGCAACTACTTAACTGACTTAAGGTTACCTTTGGGTCATACAATGGGCTATAAAAGTGATGTGTGTTTGAGCGTTTTGTTTTTTATCGCTAAAGATACAAAATGTTGAAAAAAGGATACAAAAATTCCTATGACGCTGCAAAGTTGCAGTAAACAAAATCGATAAACATTGACTTAAACCTGTTCTTGAGGTATTTGGTAATTGATACCCCAATAATATTTATTATATACTTGCTCCTGCTGTTGCATTTGTTTTTGCAATAAGTATGTATGTAATTGTTTTCAAATTTTAATTTTCGAAAGTAAATTTACTATTATTATAAAAGGCATTTAAGACACAAAAAGTACCGCCAAAAGTTGTTTAAAAAACAGCTGAAAATAGTTAAAAACAAATCATAAAAACTATTCGAAATTACACATTTTCAACAAAAAACCATTTATCATTATTCTTAAAAAAACAGAAACTCCACTTAAAACTGGATGTTAATGATGTCACTTCCAAAAATGAAACCTAAACAACGCTTGCCATAATTACAGGTCAATAGTCTGTCAGTTAAACATACATATTGCTGGTGGTAGTAAAATTTACTAAGCAATAACAACAAGAATCCATAGAATACAATTCGTCAAAATAGTCTGTGTTCTTTAATCGTTTTAGTCTCTTTTATGTGGCTCGTTTTGCTTCCTATAACCCCAAAAATTATAAAAAACCAAGAAGAAAACATGATTACATTTACCTTATACAAATTATTTTTAATGATGCTGCAAAAAGTGTACCTACAACAATATACGGCCAAAAGTAATAACCAAAAACAACAACATCAATTCTGAAAAAATAATCTTAACCAAATATAATATGGCTTAGACCATATTGTTGTTCAATAACCTAACCAAACCAAAATAAACCAACTCGAAAACGATCAGTAGATATAGATAATTGAAAAGGCCAAAAAATGAGGTGTTTGTAACCAAAAAAGAAATTGTTAATGATTTGAGAGCAAACAAAAAAATAAGTTTTTAATTTATTTTAAGGTAAGATATTCCAAAAACAGATACATTTCCTTAAATAAAATAATATTTTTGGCATTGACAATTAAAATATTTAGCAGTATTCATATTTATATACATTTATTGTATTATTAAGCAACATTTGTTCCAGCAACATGTTGCAAGACTACAATAAATTATTAAAAAAAATAAACATAATAATTTATCAATGTTTTTTAAATATGTATGTATATGAATATGAATAAGTTTGTAAAAAGATTTTTTGTATCGTAAAAGTTATTATTTTTTGCTTAGCATTTTCACATAAACCACATCATTAACAAAATATAGATATTTTCTTGTATATGAGAATTTCAACATAAAATTTAAATATAGTTTTCGATTGAAATAAACACAAAAATGTTCACAATTGCAAAACCTTTAAGTAAAAATAAAATTAAATAAACTTCAGGGACAAAAATTATATAATTTATCTTTAAGCATACATATTTATCAAATTGAAAACTTCTCTTGAATTTCTTTATATAATTGGAAGAAGCATAAATAGTTTCTTTCAAAATATTTCTTTAATCGAAGCAGTTTTTCTCAATGAAATTTTCCTCTAGCACATCTGTTTAAGCCAATTATTTTCTAATTGAATTTTTAAAATTTAATTAAAAAGTTTTTAAAAAAAATTTATTAGGAATTTATTTCTTTAACTTGTGTTAAAATATTCCCACGTTATAAAAAATTTCAACAAACTGAGCCGCCACCAGTAAAATATTTTTGCAAATTGCGAGAATTAAAATTAAACCCTTAAGATAGGTACTAAAAATACTAAGAAAATAAATGAGAAGCAATGGCAATAATGCAACTTTGGTGGTTGTTCAATTGTTGTATTTGTTTCTTTTGCTGGCTGGCTGCCCGGCTGGTCGGGCCTATCCAAGTTGTACAAAGTGCAATTGTTTAAGCATGTCTAATTACATTAATATCACGCCTTGGTGATGTTGCAACAAAACCAAAGCGAACCTGAAATGAAGTCCAGCAACAAGTGTTGTCGTGTGAATATAAGTTTTTTTCCACATTCATTAGATACAAATGTTTAAAATAACAGTTGGATTGTTCTAATCGACAAAAAAGTATACAATATAGAAAGAAATACAAATAATAATAAAAAAGACCTTAATTACATACAAATACTTTTTTGCTTAAATTTGCTCCCTAGAGAACATTAGTGTGAACAGTTTTTTATTTAAAAGTTCTCAAACCATTTGTACAGTATTTAAAGAACTAGGAGAACCTATGACTTCATTTTTCCTTCAGAATATACTGCGATTGTTATTGTTGTTTCCAGTAGTAATGTAGAAAAAAAGAAGTAGGAAGAAACCAAAAAAACTTTATTGCAACATTCATTGTTACTTGGCTAGATGTGGCTGCCTGTGTTGTGGCAACATAAAAATGCTGATGATGTTTTTTTATTTTGTTAGTAAATTCTTGGAAATAATTCTGTGTGTGTATGTTTGTATTTGTTGTGATTTGAGTTTTAACAAAATACTGATTTCATAGAAATTGTAAATTAACTTAAAGTTTTCTTATTGTAATTGTTAGAATTGTATAAAATGTTGCAATATCTATACATACATAGGTACATATGTATATGTAATATACATACATTAGGCCGACTCACTCTGTATGGGAATCAAAATCATGTTTTTTACATCTCTTAAAATTTACCTTGCTTTGTTTTATGATGACTCCCAAAATATTGAGTCTAGCGATAGCTATTCATTAACTGGACCGAATTCAAAAGAGGCCTATTTTATGTTATTTTTTTATATTTCAAATATCTGTTCAATATGGGGTATCCTTGGAAATGATTTTTGAAGACACATTTAATGTTGTAACAAATTAAATTGTAATATTCAATATAACTCATATTTTTAAAGTACATACATTGTTGGGCACTTCAAAAATCTTTTCAAATGATATTGTATTTTTAATTTTAAAAAACTAAAATTAAAAAGAAATATCTAAAAAGATCTTTTTTGAAATCGGTCTTAAAAACGGTCATCTCTGTAATTAACATATTTTGGAAATATCCAAACCCACACTATTACATGCGAGTCGGTCTAATGTTTAACTACTCACTCTCACTGAAAGAAGACTTAAAATAAATGTAGTTTAAATTTTATTGCTTTTTTTGTTAAATAAATGTGTACTTAATTTATATGAACATGTTACCTACCAGTTTTTATTAAAAAATGCCTTAAACTTTTTAAATGAATTCAAATGAATTTTGTAAAATATTTCAAAATATGTTATTTACAACTTAAGCAATAGTTTCAGACAATTTTTATATTTTCCTAGGAAGTTGTGTTGTGGATTAGGTCACAAACTATGTATGTAATTTTGGATAATAACACTTGACTTTGTTCATGGTACATATATTATTTTACTAAAATATGCATGTCCTTAAAGGTAGAACTTTTTTATTCTATCAAATACTTAGACTAAAAAGGTTATGTTTTTTTTTTTTGTATAATAAATTGTATAACTTTAATATTTCCTATAATATTGATAAAATTGCAGATTGCGTTTATCTTTCTACCATCGTTGTTACCATTGCGTGTTTTTACACATACATAAATACATTCATAAATATGAAGTAGAATTTTTTTCTGCCAGATTTTTATTTATGTTCTTGTATTACCATTTATGGTTCTTTCTGCCTTTCCATTCATTGATTCATTCATACAATTGTTTCTACTTTAAATTCATTCATGATGATCCTTTAGCGCTTGGTAGCAGTTGAACAGAAAATGAAATGTCACAGCTACTGTTATTGCTTTATATATTGCATGTTTGTCTGTCCGTTTGTTTGTATTCAGAGTTGCTGTATTATTTTCTTCCTCGATTTTTACGCACAGCAAATGAACATGACAGACGCATGTGTCAGGTTACGACTACGAGCTGACTAAACTCATTACAAATGCGAACATTTAAAAAATCATTAAGAAACTGCAATACTCACACACAGATACTTAAACTACTTACTACACAGATAGCTTTGGTGATTTTGTTTTGAAATCCAGACAAAAAAATAATAAAAAAATAACAAAGACCAAGGAAAGGTTTTTCTCAAACAAGCACAGGTGTACATTGTGAGCGGACGCAGAGACTGGACCTTCTTTGTATTGGCTTAAACCTAAAATGATGATGACAACCGATGAAGGGTTTTTTCTATAAGAAAAAGTTATATTGGTAAAGATTTAAAGACAAAAAATTAATGTTATTTAAAGGAGTTATAATGTTATATGTTTTTGAAAAAAGTTTTAATATAATTTTCAAAATAACACACGTTTTTAGAACATTAACTAAACCTCAATATTTACAATAACTGTTTAAATGAACTTTAGCCAACTCGTATTTTAAAACTATATCACCAAGAGTTTTAAACATTTTTAGATTGTTCCTAAATTTAGTGCTTGATATAGTAAATTATAATTAAATCGTTCGATATTTCAGTTTAAAATTTAGAATATTATTTTGTCAAGTTGGGTCTAATGAATACATGATCAATTTCACTCTTTCGAAGTTCTGTTTTGAGTTAAAAGAATTTAAAGACCAAATAAAGCTCCTGTTTCTTGTTGTTATTCTGCTTTGGAAGTAAAGGAGAATAAGAAGACTCTTCTTCTTTATTTTTTATTAGTATTTGGTTTAAACTTTAAAGAAACACAGTTGTTTAAGCATTGACTTAATATGATCAGTAGCTTTATTGTAGAGATAATGCCAATGGCTAACACAACCAGAAATAACCGGTTTATTGTTTTTGTAACAGCTTGACGACTTAGCTGATGATGATGTTGTTCTAAGCCCTGGTAGTAGTAAAAGTTTAGATACTAGAATGAAACCTTTAAAAGGAAGCTAAATTCATACATACAAGTTATTCTGTGTGTGAGTTTGTGTTGGTTCTTTCAACAGACAGAATAAAAGAACATGGCAAAAGATTACTTCTTATTGATTAAAGTTTTTAAAAGTTTATTTTGATTTTCCAACAAAACAAAAAACTCCACTAAGTAAGTATGTAGTATGTGGTCAGTTACGTTCCCTGGTAGTTTTCAATTTTGTCTTTGGTCAGTTACTTCTTTCAGTTAAATATTTTTCTTTCATTTGCTTTTGTGTTGAGAATTATTCAGCAGGAAATATGTAAAAACAATAAAATTAACTTAACAAACAATATCAAAATATTGAGTTAATTTTAAAGGCAGCAAGCAAAAAGATGTAAAAGCCATTAATTTGTTCTGAAACTAAAGAGCTGTTTATTGGGGGCCCACAAAAACCAGTTCGGCACAAGTTGTTTTGATAAACATTAATTAATTTGCAGCCACTTGGGGAGTTCTATTGGAGATCAACATGCAAAGGATGTTTTATTTAGCGTAAGGGACATTGATATAAAATATTAATGACACTTGCAATTTGTTTGTATTTGACTTCATTTAATTACATGTGTCAACATTAAAGCAAATGTAAAATTAAACAGGCCTTAAAATGCACAACCAAAATGGGAAAAAAGATCATTCCAATGTTGCAGCCTGTTTTGGTTTCAACAGACTGACGTTGGTGGCTTTTTTCTTATATGGAAACTTAATTTGCTTTAAGGATTTTATTTAAGGTTGTTACATATTTTGTTTTTGTTTTGGTTTCCTGAGGTTTATTTTTTTGCTGTTACTTTAGTTGTTGTAAAAATTTTATGAAACCAACACTGTTTTTTTTTTTTGATTGTGCCTTAATGTCAGTGGCTTAACCGGTTCCAGTGCTCTTTATATTAGTTTTTTACTTGCTGTGAATACCTGGCCATATCAGACAAAATAAGAATATATAAAAACTGTTTGTAAGTTTTTCATGAACTACGAAAATTAAGGAAGGAAAGCCAAGAGTTTAAAGGAAAATTGAAAACAAATCCTAAAAATGCTCTTCAAATAACACTAAATATTAATCACAGCAGATTGGTTTTCCGTGAATGTTGTTGATTGTTTAATATTTAATGTTGAGATCTTTGAAATTTGTAAGAAGCAAACTTGGCATACCTCCCCATATTGCAATGTAGAAGTCTGTAGTTCGTTTCGTTTTAATTTTTTTATATATTTTTTTGACAAGCAAAAATGTTTGCCTCTCCCACACATGGGCTTGTAACTAAAAACATAACAAAAAAAAAAAAAAAAATAAAATAAAATAAAAACTATACAAATATGTTGAAAGAATTTTGTTATCCGAATAAAATTTCCTGTTTTTTAATAAAAAATTTAATGTTGATGATTTGTGAGGGTTTTTTTTGTAACAAATTACTACAATGTTCAGAACCCGATAAGTTATTAAAACAATAAAGACAAAATTTAAAAATTTTGCCTACTTGGTGTATATTTTTGAATAAAATATCATTAAATTATTCGAAAATTAATTTTGAAATTTTCATTACGGCATAAAATATTGATATTCAGAGCCTATTCCATATTTTTAATATTAAAACTTTGATTTATAGACCATATTTTATACGTATCAGGAGTATATGTTTTGTTTTTCTACTGCATATTTAATGAGAAAATAACACCTTTTCGAGCATATTTTTTTAATTTCTTCATTTATTATAACCGAGCCTTTTAGGCCATATATGGTTATAAAAAGCTTTGGTTGTCTGATCTGATTTCAATAATTCATGTGTTTATTTTTCTTAAGAGAAATTTCATAAGAATTAAGATACAATTTTTTAAATTCTTCTCTCAGTTATTTAATTTTTGCAAAACTCTAGACTTAATTTCACAATGTCATGTGAATTAAATAATAAAAAATAAGAATTAAATGAAAATAATTTGATAATGTTAAAAAATCAGCAGTTAAAAACATGAACAATGACAAATGAATATACATATACATATGTACATATTAGGGTGATCGATTATTCGACATTTTCCAAAAACCGGTTTTCGAATAGTTCGAATAGTTGACATTTAAAAAAAACCGGTTGATATTTTTCAAATTCAGAAAAAACCGGTTAACCGGTTTTTCATTATAAATAAAAAAAAATATTTTAATTTGAAAAACTTAATGTTTATGTTTAAATTTGATTAATAAAACATGGCCAGAAATGATTTTTAACAGTTTAAAAGATTATAACTATAGATCTAGTCGTCTGATTTACATTATTTCATTAATAAAAAAAAATTAGGAAAAAAGTGGGACACTTCTGTTAAACATAAGGTACTGTGTAATCCTAGCTTATTTCAAAAGCCCTGTTTAGGACAACACTTCCATAAAATTTCAGCCGTAAATTAATTATTGTAAATTGAATATAATCTTAAGATTGATAAAATTTTATCAATCAATTTTACAAATAAATTTTTTTAATTAATTAGGAAAATCAAAAAAGTTTAACCAAAGGAGCTTTAGAAAAATATACGCTAGTTCCTCGACTCAAATAATTTTAAAATTTAGCTGTATTATTATTTACTTAAAAATTTCATTTAAATAATCTTTGAATACAAAGCAAATAAAAGTATCTGAAACCGGTTTTTAAAAAGTGAAAAAACCGGGTTATTCGATATTCGAAAAATCAACATTAAGAAAAAACCGACACTGGTAAAGCAGAAAAAACCGGTTGAAAAATCGAGTCGATCACCCTAGTACATATGTACATACATTCAAATGACACGAAAAGCTGTGTTAGTTTTTTTTTGTTGAAAATTTTGCGATGTTAAAAGTCACTGGAAACAATTGTTGTTCAGGTACAATGTGTAATTAATATAATTTAAAAATTTTTGGTGGTGGCACAATACGATGTCACTGTTAACAAAATTAAGATAGAAATAAAAACAACTATGCCTATGTTTACACCATTATTTTAAGGACTATTTATATTTCCCATGATAAAAAATTTAAATAAAAAACACAAGTAAAATAATAATATCACACTATTGAAATAATATGTGTAGTTCTACATATTAATATAAATAAAAAAATACAACTAAAAATTAAATCTACCGGCTAAAATAAATTTGGTTTTCGAAAAGTTTTGAATGCATGTATTTAGGTTCTATGTGTTAGTCTGCCATGAACAATACATGACGAACGTGATAATGACGATGACTACCAATATAGTACAAAAGTACTTTTACTTCATTATTCAATTTCAGAGCAATTACTTTTTACCAATACCATTGAAAAATTTATTCTCACTAACTTAGACAATTATAATTTAAAATCAGAGTTGGAAATTCTAGTATATTGTTAATTATATAACTTGCATAGTTCGGTTAAATTGTAATGTTTTAAAAGAATATTGTTTACATGCAACTATGTAATAAAAAAAGTTTTTTTAATGTCTCAGCAAAAAAAGTACAATTTTCCATCCCTGCCTAAATAATGTTTCTTTTCCTATATACATAAGTAGTATATAACAATATCAGTTCCGAATTTTTTAAGGTAATTGTTCACAATTTGTTGTTGCTACTGTATGTGATGATGATTCCGTTGACTTGCTATGGTTCTATCATAAAAATTGTTGTCATTGTTTAGATTTTTGTATTTTAAAAAAATAAAATTAAACAAACAACTAAAAAAATAAAAATAAACTAATCACAATAAAACAACACAGACAATTGTCAGTCTAAATTGTTTGCAAAAAAATACAAAAATCAGCTTACAAGTTATACACTCTTTACACTGAAACAAACTCTAGAGGAAAGAAAAAAATCAACACGATTTTTTCTCATAGTCACGTTTTACCGCATGTTGTTTAAACAAAAAATCACAAAAACTAAACAAATAAAAAAATCAATCGATTCAAAACGACATGAAACGATCGTTGTTCAAATACGATTCCATATGAAAACATACATTCTACTTGAACATTCCTATAATTCTCAGTGTGTTTAAACAGTGACGCATTTTGAATATGATCATGATGATGATTAACCTGTTCCAAAGACAAATTACAAATTCAAAAGAGAATCGTAACTATTTGTTATTGGTTTTATTAAGTAAATTGTACTTATTTTTATTTGAAATTAATTCTAAATTAAAAGGTTAAAAACTTTTCAAAACAAATTTCTGATTGTTGTTTAAAGAATCATATTTCCTGTCTTTTCCCTGCATTAAATATTTATTAAATTGTAAAAATGCAAAGTTATAATAAATCAAGTTTAAGCCATTAACAAAATTAATCCAATACATTCATTTAAAACTCTCTCTACACGTTTGGTTTTTTTTCACTTTTTATGTATGTACATTAGGAAGGTCCCAAAATTAAAAGTTCCTGATGTTTCCATCGAAAATTAAAATGTAGTTCATTCTAAAATACCAATTCTCAAAATTTTTGCCTGACGTCAATATTTGGTGAGCTGGGTTAAAGGATAAAAAGGTCCTTTTTTAAAGTTTTTCTGATTTTTTCATATTTCTGTGCAAATAAACCATATGCAAATTTGGTATCATTTGAAAGGTCTTTGAGAGACGATTTCAATGACATAACACAATTTTGTGAACGTTCCATTCCGTTTCGTCGTTCCGTTTGTAACACATCGAAATATTTATCATAGATCCACAAGAGTGGATCGGACGGACAGATGTCTGCCCATCTGTCCGTCCGTCAGTCTGTCTGTCTATTGAAAGCACGATAGAGTTCGAACTAAAGGAAATAGACGGTTGAAATTTTACACAAATATTCCCTATAGGTAAGGTTTGTTTGGTATTGAAAATGGGCAATATCGGTCCACGTTTTCGTATAGCCCCCATACAAGTGTCCCCCGAAAAACAGTTCTTGCAGTCATAACTCTTTTAGAAATTCAAGTATAGCGATGAAATTCGACACAGACATGTTTTATACGAATCTTAATCTCTCTACTAATTTTTGAGGATCGGTCCATAATTGCCTCTACCTCCCATATAAGGTCCCCTTCAGAAAATTACTTTAACGCTCATTACTGGTTTAAAACTATAGCTACAGGGTAAAATTCGACATAAACGATTCCAAATTCCTTTAGAAAATTTATGAAGATCGGTCCATAATTGGCCCTAACCCCCCATATAAGGCATTCTAAAGAAGACGACTTTAATTACTGCTTTAAAAATACGAGTACCTCGATACAATTCTATACAGACAAAATTTATACGAATCGAAATCTCGTAACTAAATTTTCTGAGGATCGGCCCATAATTGCCCCTCCCTTCCATATAAGGTCCCCTTCACAAAAAGATTTTAACGCTTATTACTGGCTTGAAAATATGAGTGCAGCAATGAAATTCAACATGAACAAGTTTAATGCGAACGAAAATTCCCTAAGGAAGTTTTTAATTTACGGCATACGGTTGGATGGTGGGCATATCAGATTCGGCATAGCCGAATATAACACTCTTACTTGTTATAATTAGTTTGATCCAAAATTAGTTTGAAATACAGTTTATTTTTTGAATTAATAAACTTATTAACTTATGTTAAAAAGATAGGATATGTTGAACACATTATGCATTTAGGGTGTCGACATCATTGGGATTTGCTTTTTCGTTGGGCAGGGCTGCTGTTGATACTGTAGCACTGGCATCTGGTAGCAGCAGCTTAATGACGGTATTCATTTTCTTGCAACTTTATTCTTTGGAGAGTCTTGGGGGAAATTACATGTCATAAGAAGGGTGTTATATGTCATAATTGCTACTACTGCTTCTACTACTGGTCAAAATGAAGATTATATTTAAACCTCTACTGTAATCTAGGAATAATTGTTGTATAAAGGTTTTTAGCATGTTGTTTTTAGTTTTAAAAATGAAACCGGGTCATTTATGAACTTGAAGTTAAAGTGGAAAATTAAGTGTTTTTCTTTGAAGTTGTGCAACAAAGACAAATTTAAACAGGTGTCGAGGTTATAAATTGTTATGAAGTTTCCATTTTTCGAAGTTAAAGTGGGACAAGCTTTCCTTGTTTAAACGATATAATTCTGGTAAAAAATTTGCTTTAATGTTTCTAAAAGTTTTCAGAAAAATAAATGTCTGATGTTTTTATGATAATTTACTATATTTTTTAATATTAATGTTTGTATTTATTATTTGTGTATGTTTTTTCTGTAAAAAACATTTTTTTATTAAAAAATTGATCTCAATCTTACCGGAAAGATTTTTAAACAGCACAATTTTTACTGTAAATGCCTTAATACCGCTCCGTTCCGGCAATATTAATCAATCTCAATAAAATTATTCTAAATTAATTGATTATTATTTTATGCTACATATGCTACATATCTATGTAAAAGTTCGCTTAACTTGCTGTTTCACTTTTTTCACAATTTTTTCTTCGTCTGACCATATTCTGTTTACGTCTAAAACAAAACATCAAAAACAACAACATCCGTTTGCATTCCTTTGGCTGTTTTACACTTTGCGGTAATCACATCTCTCCTTCATGTTTCACTCACTTAAACCGCAAAAAGGTTATAAAATGGAATGTTTTATAGTTTTTGTACTTTTTTCGTACGCAAAAAAAGTATGCGCAAAATGCAGTAATTTGCTAAATATGGTAGCGCAAAGGAAAAGAACAACAAAAAACTGCATCAAAAATGTTTAAGGCTCTTTCGGTACCTGTGGCAATTATATACAGGGTTTTTATAACAATTTTCAGAGATTAATCCAAAACCTGTTTAAAAACATTTAACTCAAGTTTAATGATGAATTGAGACAGATTTTCTTTTAAAGTTTCCGTAAATTGTTGATTTTTTAGTTATCTTTTTATTTATTGTAGTCACTAATCGCAAATCGCCTTAATTGTGTCACACCGCCCGCTTGCTTTTTTTAATTTACTTTATCTTAAAGATACAATGTTTTGTTTGTTGAAATGATTATGTGTCGTGTTTTTGGGGAATTTTATTAATTAAACTAAAGATAATGGCATAAACATAGTCAATTACACCTGTTTTAGTTGGCGCCTAAATTTAACCAGAAGCCAATAATGTCAATTCTTAAACGCATGTAGAGTTTTATATAATAATAATAAATAATAATAATAATAATAATAATAATAATAATAATAATAATAATAATAATAATAATAATAATAATAATAATAATAATAATAATAATAATAATAATAATAATAATAATAATAATAATAATAATAATAATAATAATAATAATAATAATAATAATAATAATAATTAGACTGATCGGAGAACTGTATACCTTTAATCATATTTATTTAAATATGTAACTTAAAAGCCTTTTAGTATATATTTAAAGTTTGTAAATGCCATTATTGTTTTCCATCTCTTTTTCGAATAACTCTCATTGGGGTTTCCATTATTCTTCTTTTAGATAAAAATTTCATCATTCATTATTTATTGATTTTTTAATAGAGATTAATATGAAAACAAATAACTACTCATTTCCTACACGAATATAATTGTTGATTAATGACGCCTTATGTAACCTTTGCCAGTCTCTCGATATTAATGATTTTGAATTTGAACTTATTATGACAAATAAATAAACAGATTTTGACAGTAAATGAATTCATTTATTAACATGCAGCCACGTATGATTGCAATTCGAACGTACAAGTATGTGTACATGCAACAATCATTTATAATTAATATTCTTTGGGCATACGAGAAATATTTCCATGTCTTTCATAGTTAAGTCTAAAATAAATGACTCCACTGCTTGTATTTAAGCCATTCAAAGTAATGGTCATAAAGAACCAAAAGAACCTACAGAAAAAGACCAACGTGAAATTTAAATGAAGAAGTGCGTCTATTAGTTTGCTATAGAACGCACAAGTTACACTTGGGCCTAAAATTTTCAATATTTCTAGAATGTTGTATAATGTTGGTCTTTTGAAGCTTAAGCTCTCTAGTGATTTTAATGAAAATATATTTATATTTGACATTTATGATGTGGCAAATAATTAGTTATGAAAATATATTCAATGACTTGGCATGCAGTCTGCCAGGCATGCAGACTGTTATTCTGGTCAGCAACCACAAATAAGTGTTGATGCTATTGCAGTTTAGTTATTTTTTATGTTGTGAGCATTGTTAGTAATAATTTAGCAAAAGGTGTTGTCAGTAATATGTATTAACTAATAGCTAATAAATTGATTAATGTTCAATCTTTTATAAAATAAATTTTTTTTAATTTAGTATGTTTCAGTGGAATAGAAGTAATATTTCCAACTCTTTTATTAAATTTTAATTTGTGATTTTGTTTCTTTTCTTTACAGCCATGAATGCCATCTGAAAATTTTAAGTAAGTTAACGAATCTGAATTTTAAATTATCTTCCCTCGGCTTGATTGTTTAACAAATGATAATGAAAGTAAAATCACACTCACATACATACATACACACATACGTGCATACATATCTAAGTATACATATATTATAGAAATCAGTGAAAGCGTGTGAATTCTATTTTTTGTGGATTTATATAGTGTCTGATTGTCTGAAGTTTTATAGAGGCGATAATACGATATCTTCCGTTATATTAACATAAATTACATACAATTGTCTGTAAAGACGAGAGTATCTTCACTTTTTACACTATTTTTTTTTTTTAATTTTGCTTTTATTGGCAACATTTGATACTGTGAAGTGTCGTTTGTTGTGAATGAAAAAGAAACATTAACTTGATTTAAATGTGGAATAAAGTTATAATTGTTAATGATTGTAACAGACCACACCACATCACCACAAAATAAGACGAATAGTCGTATAGAGACTGAGTCAATTGTTGTCTGGCGCTTTGAAATTTGAGAGATAAAGTAAAACAATGATGCAGACGTGTAATTTAATAATGAAGTAACGAATTGTAAGTATTTTTCGTTTTTGCATTTAAATGTCAAAATAACGACTAAAAATAGACGTCCGTATTTATAACCTATACCACTACAGTGGGAAGGGTATTATGCGTTTGTGCTGATGTTTGTAACGCACGAAAATATTTGTCCTACACCCGCCTTAAAGTTTACCGATTGACGCAGAATCCCTTTAACGTTGTCTGTCCGTCCGACCGTTTGTCCATGTAAACGTTGTTTTCAAAGTACCGGTCGCAATTTTTAAGATAATTTGATGAAATTTGGCATATACGTTTCTTTTCGATAACAGAGAGTTTATCACATATTTCTTATGGTGGTATATTCTTTAAAAATTATTTTTAACATACATATGTACATTAGGATGGTCCCAAAACGGAAGTTGCTGGTTTATTAAACACAACTTCACGCTGTAGCACTTTCGTTGTAAAAAAACTTTTTGAATGTTGTTGTTTTCATTATAAGCCATGATTTGGTATGAACGTTGGTTTCGAAAAACTGAAAAACCATTTTGGTGAAATATAATGAGATATATGAAATATTAATTTCAGTAAATTACATTACATATGTTAAAATTTAAAAAAATCAAACTTTTTCCCAAAAAATTTTAATTTAAAACGTGTCTCCAAGGTATTTCATATGATATCATTCATATTATTCCTTTGGGTAAAAATGTAAAAACCCTAAAAAAGGACATTCTTAGCCTTTGGCTCAGATCACCAAATATTGACCAGGACAAACATTTTTAGAAACGCTATCTTAGTACCACTCAGGGCCTCTCTAATGTGGACCGTTTGCATGGATAATATCTAGACAATTAATTGTTTTTTTTCAATTTTTTTTTTTAATTTGTATTTTAAGAAAGAAAAAATAGAAAAGTGTATTAATACCAATAATGTGGTTTAATGACCTTGAGTTGTTACCAGTATACTTTATACGATAATCCCGATTTCTTATTAATAAAAATACATACACTCATTTGTGCTGACACAGGTGTTCTTTAATTTTTTACTTCGATTCTTAAGCTCTATACCGAAGTTATTTTGTGTGGCTCATGTGTAACAAAATACCAAAAAAATCATAAAGAAAAAAAAAAAAAACAGCAGAAATAAATAAATTGCAAAATGCCAATAAACTTGAAATGCTTCACTTTCGAATACTCCGAGCTAAAAGAAAAAAAAAACTACAATACACATGTACATACATACATATATAAACGTCAATATAAATAACATTATAAATATATAATTTTCTGCTTCTTTTTACCATGTTGCAAATATTTTTACGAAATACAAGTGTCCATCCAAAATGGCACAAGTATTGAAGAAAACAAACTGACTACACATTAAGGGTTATTGATCTAATTCTACCACTACAGCAAAAATAAGTAAACAAAATAAGCACTAATATAAACCAGTTTCGTTTGTTATTTGTATGTTTTTTTTTTTTTTGCAAAAACCATCTAGAAAGGATCACTTACACTCCAACAACAACATCTCAATCAAAAAAATTTTTGTGCAAAAACTACACATTTCCCCTACAAAGCTACCAACGACCAACAATGCTTCTTCATTGATCTCATAAATCATAAAGAAAACGCCAGATATAGACATGGTAGAACCCGCCTTACGTGTTGCTGACAATGATAAGTGTTATAGTTCGAAAAAATTTTCAAAATTCATTAATAAAAATTAAATATAAATTTTCATTACTCGTATTACACGCTATCATACGAGTGAAGCATCAATCCACAATCCTTAATGGTCATCATAATCATATTTCTACAATTTCCATTTAAATATTATGTGATCATGTTTAATTGTCTGAACATTTTATTATTTCGTGTTTATTTTTTATTAGATTGCTATAAAAATCTAAATAATGTGTCATCAGATGTCACTTAAGGCGCCTTGGAATTAACACCGCTTTAAGTTATGTAAAATAATGAAAATATTTTGAATGGTGGTATGACGGTTACGCGGAGGAAAAGAGTTTGCCAGAGTTTTATCTTAGTTTGCGTATGAAGAAGGCTTGACATAGAATAAAAATATACTTATAGTGACCAACTATTTAAAATAGGAGACTAATTCTTAGATATAAATTAACTTCCAAATAGGAATGGGTAAGTTTTTCTATAAAAAATAATACATTCAAATTTCTCTAAAGTTACAAAGACAACTATGCAAATAGTTAAAATTCTCGAAAATATTTCTAGATAATAAATTAAATTTTACGTTAACGTTAGATTGGTATGAGTCCTAAGAAATGGGGATAATAATTCTAAAACAATATGCATTTGTTTAATTTGAAAGTGATAAGATTCTATTCATAATTGAATATGTCGAATATATCGACGTAAACATTTAAAGTTTGATTACATTTCTAAACATAGAGACCTGAATTGCTCAAAACTTTTTAAAAACATTAAAATGAAAACCCTTGTATAACTCATTTAAGAAACAAGTGGATTCCTAATTAACGGTTCCTATATTTCAATTATAAAATTTACGGAAAAATATAATTTGAAAACTTAGTTGGTCACATAAATTTAATTTTAAATAAAAAGTAAGTCTCCACCACCCCACCAATGCATGCATGCATTTAATGAATAGTCATTCATTCCATCGATACAATAACATGCTAAAGTCGTCATTCGTATGTTAAGAAAAGAAATTGCTCGTTCTATTAACATTAATGAGCACATTTGTGTCCTCCATCCATAAAGCAAAGGAAAAATTGAATTAAAAATAACAACAACATCATCCAATAAAGATAAAATGTTATGCATCTGCATTTTGATGATTTTTGCATCGCCAGCATGCGGCGAATGAAAACTTCATGCTGCCAGCCCAACTGCATACGGCAGCCTGTCTTCACTTTAAGCCTGCCTGCAACAAATGCGTTTAAATGCGTTGTTTTAAGCCATGTTTTCTTAACGCTAAAAGAGTTGTCATGTACTTGCTTTGTATATGTGTGTTGTTGTTGTGTTTTGTTTTGCGGATTGTTGTATGTTCTTAAGATTTTTGTACGCTAATAAATATTGTAATTATTAGCACTTGTAAACGTGCTTTTAATAAACATTTACAAAACTTTTTACGCATAAAACTTTAATACGACATACAGAGATTTTGGTGCTGCATGTTCTACTCCTGTTGCTGATGGCGTATGTGCAATCCAATGTGGAGCATACGAACGACTGTAGTTGTTGTTATCGTTTGCTGGTCGTTTTATAATTTTCTGATTTATGGGCTGTTATTGAGAATTCGAACAGGTTACAAAATAGTGACGACATGCTCACATTAATTGACCATTGCATACGCATAATTAAACGCATGTTGGCTCCACATGATGCATCCTCCTTTGCCGTTCGGTTGAGGGTTTGTCTGTGTCTTTGGTAAATAAGAACTAAAACTTGTTTCTTGACTTTATTTTTTCTTTTAATGTTCATCTTTTATAGCAAGTAGTAGTAACCATGTTCTATAAATTGATTAGATTATGCTGCATACACAAAACACTATCACATTCACATTTACTCGAACTTCCTGAAGTTTTAATCAGTGAATGGAGGCTGTTCTAAATGCACGGTGTTAAAAGAATGAACAACTTTTATAAGGTTACAGAGTTCTAGTAAGATTTGTAGCTGCTTGTTAAATTAATGATGTAACCGTAGACTGTTTCTTTCTAATGCAAGTGCCTGAAACAAACGCAGCAAATGAAAACTTGTAAGAAGGTGTGTTTACTTAAAACAAAAAATTTGCATTTATTCACATAGTTTGCATTTTTTTGCGGAAGTTTTATGACTTCCAGCCAGAGGGATTTGAAAACTGGTTTTTCATAATGACACATTGGAAATTGCTTAAGTGTTGAACCATGGGAAGAGCACCCGCACAAATTAAAGATATACATGTGTATGTATATGGTGTTTGCATAATACTAATTCTGGTAGGAAATCTTAAGCGGAAGTTTAGATTCCGTTGGGAAATAAGCAAATTGTGATAATTTGTCATCAATTTGTTGTTAAAGGAAACGAGAGAGATAAAAAGAACGCTAAGTACCTTTTAAGTAAAGGAACAGTTTTAGACTTCAATTTACAAGACTTTGGCAAACCATACCGGTCAAACTGTTTAAAGTTAATAATTGTTTAAAATTTAAAATTCTGTGTTTAATCTGTTATCTTTATAACATGATCACCATGGACTTATATGTTTAGTACACTTTGTTTAATTTAGTTTAATATTTAAACATAGATTAACATTCTAAAAAAATCGGTCTTTTATAAAATAAAATGAATAGTTTAAAATACAATAATAAAAAAATCTCCAAACAAGTGTTTAGTTGTGTTTTTAGATATTCATATTCCCAAGCTTAAATCATTTAAAAAATTCAAATAAAACACACAAAAACGACAAGCAAAAATAAACATGACTTTAATAGCAAATTTACGACATTAATCTCAACGACATAATATGCAAATTAGTTAAAATCATCAGCATCATCATTCGTATCCTCATCAAGAAGAATAGTTTTATGAACGAATCTCTGAGCAGTTTGTACTCTTTTGTAGATAGTATGTATGTATGACAAAAGCAAGTCTCTACAGAGGCCAGAAGAAACTGCATAAAAAGATGGCTAAACTACGGTAAGTTTTACAAAGGAAATATTCGCTGGAACTTTTAGAGAAGATTGCGTGAGATGCTGTTTGATGATTTTTTATCAAGACATCAGCTAAAAAACTACAGCTGTTGTTGTTTTGTTGTATTTGATCGGAGGAAAAAAGGGGTTGATTCTTTTCTGCTGGTGACTTAAAATGTTAAAATGACTTTGTCACATATGTATATATTAGAAGGTGGTCATTAACGATAGATCGAGATGATAAAGAAAACCAGCAATTTGTTTATGAAATGTCAAAAATAATTCGATTAAAGAAGATGTTTACACAAAAATTAAACAATAAACAGTTTTAGATCGAGTTTAGAAATTTGTCGTATTCTTACTAAATGAGACTTTAAAAATTTTCGCTTGATTTTCTAATAGCGAAGTCGAACTCAAGGAAATAGTGTAAATAGTAGCTTTAGATATGAAAAAAGTCAATTTTCAAATATAAAATTCTAGAATATTTATTCTATATATAGGCAAAACATTTTCTATATCCTTTTTTTGTTTATTCTCTATTATTGTAGTTCTTTTATTTTTAGTTTTAGTTTAGTTTTTTCCTTCTGTTTTTTGTTGTTGTTTTTGACAAGCTTGTGTCTTAAACACCATTTATGGTGTTGATGGTGGTAGCTGGCGTTTTAACAATGGCGCCACTAATGTATGGCGTCTGGTTTCTACACTCCAGATACACACTCTGGTATTACACCGTTAAATGAATAACAACAACGACAACATCATCATCAGCAAAAAGAGTGCCACTTATATCATCAAAAAAAAAAAAAACAATAATAACAACAAAGAAAGTCTCAACAAATCAAATGCCATCAGCAAGTATTCCACGCATTATCATGATCGTCATCATCCATCGATGCTACTATTCATTCATTGATTGAAGCAGTCGTAATATTTAGAAAAATCAAAATCAACATTATCACAAAACGGGTGAAATGGAACAAATAATACGAACTCCTTTTACAAAATGTAGTTTCATATTATTAATTAAAGAATGTCTGATATTATTGAAAATGCTATTAATACTCCCAAAAAACTAAGAAATTTTGCAATATTAAATGTTAATATCACAACATCTAAAGAACTAAATAAAAACGTTCAAGATGTCTTTTTTTTATTAGCAAACAAACCAAACATGCATATTTTAGCACATTATTGTTACAATGCGTTGTAATGTATTCAATAAATAAATGAGGCTACATCAATAAATGTTTAGTTAAACTCGGTTTAAACCTACAGAATACATTAAGCAGAATGACTATAGTAAAGAACCAGTAGCATCATACTGATCTTGACCATAAACTTTAGCAGTCGTCATTTAGTCAGTCAATATGTTGTCGTCGTCGTTGTCATTTTCGTCTAGATGCCCATTTTTGTTCAAGACAATAAATTTGCTCTTACTTGCGGTGTTCTACGTATCACCAATAAAAACAAATCCAACAATCTCGTCATTCTACAGTGTGAGTATCTTTGGTAGCGACTATTTGTTTTGGGTTTCAAAACGTTTTGTGCCAAGTTATTTATTTAGGAACGTCTTTTTTATGTTTTTAATTCTTACTCACACTTATACATACATATGTATGTATGTATATGTATACATAAGTACTCTTATATTAGGAGGCATTAAATTATTTAATGATTCAAGTCCCCAAACAATGACATTCAAAGTGGAAATGCAGTGGCGTGTAGTGCAGTTTTATTGTGCGAATACACAAATATGGTTTAACTCGTACGTATAACAGTTTCCAACAAACTGTATTTGTAAAATTGAGAGACAATTAACACTGCCTAAAAGGGATCTACTTAATTATTTGGAACCATATTTGAGCCAGGGTCTATTATAGCCGCCTATACATACATATTTTTGTTTTCATCGGTTTTATTGCTGTTGTTGTTACAAAATAGGGTAAATATAAATAAGGAGATCTTTGATTGAGGTGGATGATATAGAGTCAGAAATGAGAGAGTTTTGCATTGTGAATGTTAAATATTAAAAAAGGGGAAGAAATAGCTTTTGACGATAATTTTGTATTTATTATTTGAACCTAACAAATTATCTCAATTTAAAATATATTTTCTTTGAAAGCTGTCAGTATATCGTTACAATTAAAAATGACCAGATATTGAAAGAATGGGACTATGTCAAATAAAACATTAATTAGTAATTACGAAATAAACTGATTAAATATTTCAAGTGTTTTACCAATGAATCATAATTTATTTACACCACTATGTCTGGTTTTTAAGACTTGGATACATACAACATACATATTTGAGAAATTTAAAATACATACTATCTATAGATGTATACTGTAAACATATATATTTGTAACGTTGTATGAACTCGTGTAAATATTGAAGCTAATATAAAAACATTATTTATTTATTAATGATTTCAATCGAACATGTTAAAAACATACATACCTACCTATGATGTACATACTGACCTATATAAGTTGGATTAACAAATTCTTATTATTAAATGAGTATGTTGTATCCAGAAATATTATTAACAATGCATTGAATATGGTATATTATCACCTTTTGTGCATTTTATGCACGTACATACTTACTAGGGTGATCGACTCGATTTTTCAACCGGTTTTAAAACCGGTTTTTTCTGCTTTACCAGTGTCGGTTTTTTCTTAATGTTGATTTTTCGAATATCGAATAACCCGGTTTTTTCACTTTTTAAACCCCGGTTTCGAATACTTTTATTTGCTTTGTATTCAAAGATTATTTAAATGAAATTTTTAAGTAAATAATAATACAGCCCGTCTAAATTTTAAAAATATTCGAGTCGAGGAACTAGAGTACATTTTCTACAGCTCTTTTGGTTAAACTTTTTTGATTTTCCTAATTAATTAAAAAAATTTATTTGTAAAATTGATAACTGTTTGATAAAATTTAGCAATCTTAAGATTATATTCCAATTACAATAATTAATTTACGGCTGAAATTTTATGGAAGAGTTGGAATGCCTATGCAAATTTCCTAAACAGAGCTTTTAAAATAAGCTAGGATTACATAGTACCTTATGTTTAACAGAAGTGTCCCACTTTTTTCCTAATTTTTTTATATTAAAGAAATAATGTAAATCAGACGACTAGATCTAAAGTTATAATCTTTTAAACTGTTAAAAATCATTTCGGGCCATGTTTTATTAATCAAATTTAAACATAGACATTAAGTTTTTCAAATTAAAATATATTTTTTTTAATTATAATGAAAAACCGGTTAACCGTTTTTTTCTGAATTTGAAAAATATCAACCGGTTTTTTTTAAATGTCAACTATTCGAACTATTCGAAAACCGGTTTTTGGAAAATGTCGAATAATCGATCACCCTAATACTTACATATATACATGCCTTATACTCGTCGAACAATAAACACGAATAACATGTATGCAACATGTTGCAACAACTGAAAATGTATACATATGCAATTATCAATGAAAATGTTTTTCTATTGTTGTTTTTAAAAAACAATCGTAAAAAAATAAATAAAAATAAAGAATGCGTACCATTGGTAGTCTGCATCTAACATAAATAATTTCGGTTTATTATTGTGTATTGGCCAATTGTACAACGACATCAATATATGATTGAACAAACCAATAGCCAGCCAATCAATACAAATCATCTCTTAGAGTTGATGTATTATGTATTTTGCAGCAGCAATAGCAATAGCAACAGCATTATACATATTTATCTTCAAAACTGTCTAAGACTCATCAACATAATTCAGTCGAAAACAAAATTACAAAAAACAGTCAAAACATCACTTTCAGCTTACATTGTGATATTTACTTCAAAGAGATTGCAACAACAACAAAAATCAAACGAGGAAAAAAATAAAATGTAATAAATGACTCGTGCTACATGCAACACAGTGCTGTTCGATTGATACGCAATTGTTGTGTTCGTCATTCGCTGTTATTGATAGCGCACAAATGTATGTACATATGAATGCGTCTCTGTGTGTTTGTATGAATGGATGTGTGTGAGTTGTATTTTTGAGGCGACCATCATATAAAAACGTGCTACATTGATGCGTGATTGTACTGACAATTGGATATGAAAGAGTCAATCTTTTCTTTGGTTACTGCGTATGCTGTTTTGGCGACATTAAGACTTGACGGATCTAGTTTGTCTTTTTGTAATGTTGCACATGGATGGGATGTTTGAGTATGGATTTTTATGTTACAGCTGGTGGTAGTTGGTAACTATTATTCGTTTATGTTGTGCTTTAAGCCAAAAACAAACCATAAAAGAAAACCAGAAAATAAAAAAGAAATACATAATAAACTGAAAATAAAATTGCAATCACGTTTAAGTGGCCAGCTGTGTGTCGCTATGCACCGTTAGTAAGATCGCGCCAGCACATGCCACCACCTGACTTTGTAAACAGTTCGTTCGATTGTTATGCTTGTTTTTGGACTTAATTCCACAACAACAACACATCTAAATATAACAATACTTAACAAAAATTGTATGTAGCTATACACGGAGTAATTTCAGATTTTTTGGTTGAAAAAATTATTGATTTGGAAAATAAATCATTATGGTTATAGAAATATAAATAAATTCTTGGAGACAACAAAATCCAAGCAAATAAATATTTTCCCACTGTAGTTTATTGAATTTTTCAAAATTCCCACGAAAATGTTATTTGATAACTTTATGCAAAAATATACTGAATTTTTTCGCAGTCTCAGACACAAACGTTCTGTATTTGGCAAATTAAAATGATTGCAATTCATTGATGTTTAAAATTAATTTTTGAAACAAAAAAATTGGTTAGTTTACGCTGAATTTCTTAGGAAAATATTCAGAAAAACAAGCAGAATTTTTAATAGCGGAAGTTATTTTGTTGGTTTATTGTATATTAAAACAACAAAAGAACGTCGAATGCATGAACATTCAGTGGCAATTGATAAGTATCTTATTAAAGAAGGTATTTATGGATAATAATAATGCTAATCATATTATAATTTTTTTAATTTTTTGTTTTTTTTTATGAGTTTGAAAGGACTTCCCAATATGAAGAGCATGAAGAGATTTTAAAAATATGATAACTTTCTCAGTAATTTTCATTAATTTTTAGACCATTTTATAAGATTCTCTTCTGACATAGTCACATTAAGGTAGAATAGTTGGTACTGTACTAGAAGGTCAGTTTGGGGGTTTTGTGTTTGATTCCCACCAGTCATCGTCACCCTGCTCGGTAAATAAGGTTAGAATATAATTTGTAGTTGTATTGTAGTGTAATGGACAAAATAAATAGACACATTAATGGGCAGACTAAGCAACTGTAGAATACAAATATAATCTGTCTTTCCATAACTTTATTATTAGAGAGAAATCTAAATATGATCTTAAATGAGTCAGACCAGCAACAAACATTTTAGAATTAATCTTTTGTAAAATTTTTCACATATACATGACTTAATGTTAATTTAACAACAAATAAAAATTTAGCATTTAATTGTAAATAAATTTGTTATTTAGTCTTTGTAAAATTTTATCGTTTTAAATTGGCTTAACTTTTGAATTTATATAAATATATATATATATTGTTTTTGTAAATTAACTGGAGCAACTTCATGACGTCCCAAACTAAATACATACAACTTAATTTACTTTTCTCAAACTGCCCAGTCTAATTTAGTTTGAAACACCACTTAAATCGCTGTCTTGTCGAGAAGACAACAAACTTTGACCCCCTGTAAAAAACAAACACAAAAACAATTTAATTGAAGAATCATGATGAGAAAACAAACTAAAAAGTAAAAATGTCAAAAAATTTGTATTTAAAACTAACTGGGAAATTTTGTTTCATTTTAAACAAAGAAGACACAAACAATGTAAAATAAAATTACCAGGCTTTTAAAGACTAAGGAAGTTGTTTTTTTGTTTTTTAATAGTTACTTCGATCTTGGGTAATACTGTTGTTACCAGTATTTAGTATTACACGACTGATATTTTCTTGTTGATTGCAAATGTTACCGCAATTTTCATTCGAGTTTGAAGCCTTATATTTACTGAAAGAAGTAAGTGGTAATTTTTGTCACTTCTTTTTGTAGTTAATATGACAGAAATTGATGACACACATTCTGATAAGATTTTACACATTTAATACGGCAACAGCTTTTAAAATAAGGTAATAATCAACAAAGCTAATAAATAATTAAACTAATAAACACTCGCATACTGGTGTTTACTTGTAATAAATAAAAACTATATTTATAAATAAACATTTAATAAACTTTTGCTGCTAATAAACGGGTTTTATTGAATACATATTTTTAAAAATCAGAAAAAGGTAAAAAAGATGTTAAAAAAGCAAAACAAAAATAAAAGCAAAAAATCATTTTTATCAAGACTAAAGTTCAAATAACAAGTTTTTAAAGTCTTTTATTTTGTGGAGATTAAGAGATCGTTATAAAATAGAGATATTTGTTTAAAACAAAATATATTTAAAATGAATATATTTATTTAACTCGACTATTTTACTCGTGAATATGTAAAAATGCAAAATACGTTAAAACAGGATTAAAGTTCAAATAACAGGTTTGTTGTTTAAGTCTTTTGTTTAGTCAATTGTAAAAATGACAAATTTATTAAAAATATTAATTAAATCATTTTTGAGGACCACTAATAGTAGCTAATAGAATAACAATGTTCTGTTTATATTGTTTTAAAATGATTTCTCTTTATTGTCTATCTCTTTCTGAAACAAAAACTTTTTTATATACAAAAATATGTATGTATTTTATTTTATTTTATTTTTTTTTGTTTTTAACCTGACACGACCACCACAATTACATCCGGTAATTTAATGTAATTTTATATTTCATTTCAATCACATGCAATATCTCTCTTACACAAACCATTAACTATTAGAGTCTTTTGTTGTTGCTGTAGTTATTTCATTTTATTTACTACTACAACTATTTATTTAGTAGAAAAAACTAAACTTTGATTTATATGTATATAGAATTATAAAAAGTATACATTTATACAAAATCTCTAGAGTTTTTAGTTTGGTTGGCTGTTGATTTGATTAGTTTATAATATTGGTTGGAGATAACCCATACCTGTACTCACCACTACATCTGGTTTGAATCCAGGAGTTCTGATTAATCATATGGTTAAGTATTGGTGTGTAATTGTACATATACATATGTATGTATATAAATTTTGTTATTATTGTATTTTAGCTTAGCGTTACTTGTTTAGATGTGAATGCTTGTCTAATATTAAATGAACAATTATAAAAGTGAGTGGAACAAAGAGAAAATTGAATGTATTTAAATTAAATAAAAGTCGTGCATTTTTATCCCTTTCCATTGTAGTGCCATTATCACATAACAAACTGATGAAAAATAAATTTCTCTTGTTATTATGTATATATGTACATACATAATTACATCAATTAAATGCTTTACATTCTTAATTCATTTAAAATATATTACAAATAAACTGTTTTTCCAAAATAATAAAAAAATTAAAAAAAACTGTTAAAAAAGGCATAACTAAATATAAAAACAATTTTAAATAATCATTAATTGTAATTATTTAAGTTTTCTCAATTTTTAACAATAGAGAAAATCCGACAACGAATTCAAAACTTAATTTTGTTAAAAATCATTAAGATCTTATTTTTTTCCAAAAAACCATAGATGAGATTTTGATTAATTACTAGACATTTAAGTGATTTAAAGTGAAACCCTCTAGTAACAAAAAGTTTTGGAAGGCCAAGGTTGATTCAGTTATTTATAAATTATAAAACCACCAAAGTTATAATCGAAACAAGTTTCTATAAAGGTGATTTAAAATAAAACTGTTAAATGAACCTTTTTAATTTTAATAAGCTAACAAAAAGTTTAAAAAAGCTATTGAATAATAACAAAAGTTTAAACAGCAAAATGTAAAGCGGCTTAAGAAAACAACCTTAGAAAAAATTTTTACTTCAGATATTGTGTTGTTCTTAAAATTTATCTATACACATATTTTATTAAATTATTAGTTGCCTACAGCTATGCTTCTTCTCTTTTAATAAACAGGTTGATTTCTTTTTTAAAACTCACCAGCTGCAACATCCGTTTCTTTCAATTTATCCCAAGGAACCTTTAAGATAAAAGAACTAGAAAAGTTTCAAGGAAAACAATGGTTGAAATTATAATAGCTGCAGATTCTATTTTTTTATGCAACTTGATTGACAATATTAAATCTAAAGGCATTGACATATACATAATTATGTATTCGTCTGTAGCAAGCAGGTGGCGCTGCTTTTGATAAAATTAAAAAAATATTTTGAATTTCAAGAATATTTTACTTTATGAAACTAAAATGGTTAATTGACTGAGGACCTTTTCAACAAAAAATTGTTTTTTATTTTTCTCGTATTTAGTACATTTAAACGCATCTTTTGAGTGGTATTCCTCCGAAAAAGTAGTCCACGGGACACCCTAATGTCTTATGTTAATAGTTGCTGCAAAAATTGGAACTTGGTAAGTAAATATTTTTAAGAAAAGTTATTAAATCTCGAAAAAGTGTCATATCCTACAGAATATTTCCTGCAAACTAAATTAAAAAACTCAGCACAGTTAATGGCACTGGAAGAATTCACGGGGTATTTTTAATATATATCTTCCCGTGATCTCTTAGTGGCATCTATGGTGCAGGGTTTAACAACAGCAACATTTGAATATCTTTTGGTCAACATGAAATTAAAAATAGAAAGTAAGTAAGTAATTTTAACTGGAATGTAAAAGAACATACAATTTATTTAACAGCAGTAACGCATTGAAAACTACTTACATGTATTTCACATGCTATTAATTGAATGTTCGAAACACACAAATTACCGTTTGTTAACTGTTAATTAAATTATTTAGTTAAAAAAACACAAACAACCAACAAACATAATTTATAACAACTTGTAATCCAAAACATAAAGAAATGTCTTAGGCACAGTGTAAAGATTAAAGATTCTTTGAAAGAAACATGAATTAACAGAAGCGTGGTTATGAATATTTTAATTTTATTAATATATAAGCAAAGTCATTTAATATTTCAGAATATGCCATTTTTTAAAATTTGTAAGTAATTAAAAACGTATATATCATTAAATAAAATATAAGATTGATCACAATCATTTAAGTGCAAATCTGCCAAATTTCACAACCGCCATGTTGCGAGATACTGGGTGCTGGTACAATAAATTTATAAAGATATAAATTTAATGAAAAAACTGCGTTTTTAGTTTTTCATTTCGTGATCCTGTGTCCTTTTTAAAAAACTTCACAGTTTAAAAGAAGTAAATTTTTCAAAATGCTTCTACTGATCAAACAAAGTCAAATTTGATGTCAAGCGAACAAGAAGAGTTCGGAAATATTTTGGGTTATTTTTATTTTATTCTGTCAGTATCAAAAATAACACAAAATATTTCCCAACTCTTCTTGTTCTCCTGATATCAAATTTTTCATTGTTGGAAGTCCTTCCAAAAGGACACAGGATCACGAAATGAAAATCTAAAAACGCAGTTTTTCTCCATTAAATTTATAGTTTCATATGTATATCATCCGGTTCGTGTCTAACGATTTTTTTATCTATTTGTAGTATGGTGTAATGGTTTAAAACTTATAAAATGTTTTAAAAAGTAGCATTTTACTTCGACCAAACTCTAATATGGTTCACAAGTAATATAAACATTAAGAAGGATTTCTTCGTGGAGAAATCTTGGTTAAATTCTGACATAAATTTTTGTATTAATATCGAACTGGCCATTGAATATAAGTGAAATGAAATTTTTATTGATATTTATTAAAATTTAAGATTTTAATATGTAAAACTCTTTTAGAGACATTTCATGAAAAATGTGTTACCAAAAATATGTTGTCATTATTTTTTTTAAATTTGATTTAAAAAAAAAAAAAATAATATACATATGTATAATTTTGTGAAAATATACATATGTATATTGAGATTTCAGCTACAGTAAAAGTTTTTTTGCAAACAAAGATATCCTGGGGAAACATATTTTGAAAAAAAATGTATAAATATTGGTTGAACTCCTAAATCCCATTTTAGATAAAATAAACATTGAGAGAAAGTGACGAAGGTTACCATAATAAGAATATCTATGCGCTCAGCTTCTAAGTACAACAAACAATTAAAGTAAATTTCTTTCTAAAAAGAAACCATAATATAACGTTTAATAACTGTTTTGTGCAAGTGTATTCAGTTTTGTTATATCCAAACCGTTTTTATGGCTACGTTTCTGTCTTTCTATAGAGTTTGAAGTAAAAGTGTTAAAGAAAATATAACGGTATAATTTTTACAACCTCAAGTGTTTCTAATTATTTTCCTGTGGTGGCCATGAGTTTAATTCTATTATGGGTACTAAAAGGAAGTGGTCAGCTTTGTGAAACCCATTTATTTTGTAAGTAACAGGCACACCAAACATTTATGCAATAGATGGATGTCTATAAATTGTTATATAGTTAATGTGTGCTTCTACCAAAAGGTTACAAAATAGTAAAAAACATTGGGTTATAATGTTTGGGAAAAAACCATAAATGAAACGTAAGAAAGTGATAGAATATGTTTGTCATATAATAAATCTTTAAACTTGGTGTAATTATTACAAAAATAAAGGATGTAATCTTATAGAAGTAAGTATACGTGTTAAATCTTTCGTTTTTTGCTGGTGTTTTTTGTAAAAATTGTTCATATCTTTATTTCTTTCGAATAATTTGTCGATATGAACAATGAAATGTTTCTCAAATGAATTATCCACCTTGAAATATTATTTCTTTCACAAGACGTTAACACTGTAAAAGAAAATTAAAAGGCCGATGACCTTTCTCTTACTGGGAAGTACTGAACCAAGTCTGCATTGATTTTTGCAAAATCTTCACAAGTGTAAAAAACATTTAGAATTTGTGAAATCTAGCGAAAAGTGACGGGACAATATAAAGAAAAAAGTTCAAAGTAAATACACATAAATGTATCTAAAAGATTAAAACAAAAAGTTAAAATTATGTATGTATATAAAAACACATAATTACTTGGGCTGGTTGATTACTATAGGTAGACTAAGACCCATTCACTATATGACTAACAACCCTATGAATTTATTTGCGTTTTAATTTTTTCGTTTTGTTTCTATAAGAGCTGATAGTTATAGCATTATCTGTTAACTAAGCACCGTAAATATTGCATGTGTATTTCCAAATGGGTAAAAAACTAAAGAATACTCAAAAAAAAAAAAAAAAAAAAAAAAACAGGGGGAAATTAACAGACCTTCACCAACATGAATTTGCAAAAAAAAAAACAACAAAAATAAATAAATTCTATGAATGTTCAAAGCATCTTAAGCACGTAATATTGTAATAAAAGGTTGTAAGTAGAAAAAACTGCAAATGATGTTAATGCTATGCCGCTTTCAACGATTTTTTTTATATTTTTAATGTATGTGTATTTTGGTTGCAAGTATATTTCCGCCATTTTTGTAGTTTAACCCTATAACTATTATTTCTAAAAGTGTAACAACATTCCGAAAGAATTGAGAATATATATGTACATATATAGGCCAAACATAATTTTTTAATAGTTTAGTTATTGAAATCTAGAGGTAATGAAAATAAAATTAGAAAATACTAAAACTAGGATATAATTTACTTCAAGCTGCAGCATTTAAGACAGCAATGGTATATTTAGGGTTAATAAGAGTTGCTGTTGCACTTGTTGCATCATGCTTTTGGGTCCAAGTTTTTCATTGTTATTTTCCTTACAACTCAAAATATTACCATTTTCCTGTGTATTTCTTCGTTTTTTCGTCTTTTATTTATGCTTCAGTGAGTTCATGCATAAATTATGTTTAATTTATAAACTTCTTACTCGGTTTTAGGTATTTTATCAACAAAATTCTGTATTTTTATTTATTTCAAACAGCATGAATGGAACCCTTTTCTTTCTTTTTAAGCTTCGAAAACAAGTGTTTTTTGTGTCTGTTGGCTCTATTCTTTCCCCAAAGAATTTTTGCTAAAATCGTTATCGTCATGGCTCAGTTAGTTCATAACATTTCTTCATTATGTTACTGCTTTAGATTTTTTTAAACTTTACAAAGTTTCTTTTGAGCTACAAGAAAATTTATGTTAATGTTACATTCTTTTTAATAGTCTTTCACAGATTGTAAATTTCATAAGAATAAACATCATTAATTAAAATTTTTATATAGACAATAGAAAAAAAAGAAGAACGTACACACTTTGGTCTTAAACAATATTTTACTGTTTCATATTTCCGCCCATTAACAGTATTACAAATGACTTCTATAAGATAATATACATATGTATGTATGTATGTATATATGCATACAGATCTAAAAAGAATATTTAATATTTAATCAGTGTAGAAACATCATAAACAGTAAACAGAGAATAGTACAGTTTCTTTTGATAAATATTTCGGAGAAGATGGACTTTTGAGTTCCTTGTAATTAAATATAATATTTAGGTCTTGCTCATATTACAATCTTGAAGTTTAGACAAATTTCTCACAATTTCGAGACAAGTGAGAATGTATAGTCGATCAGTAAAACGATTCTTATAGAATTTGGAAGAGTGATTATTAACGATCAGAATTATGATTATAATTATTTCAGTAATAATATTCTAATTTTTTTTTCATAAAAACTATGTCATGTTCCTTAAATTCTAGTTCTTTCTGATATTTATGAAAATGGGTAATAAAACTCTTATTCATTCCGCATAGAGTATAAAAAGTGTATTGACAAAGTACATCACTTTTTCCGATCGTTAAAATGCAAATGCTTTCAAGTTTACGATATTTACTCTAAACAAAATTTTAAAATTTTTATACAAACAAGTATCACTGTTTCACCCAAGACGGAGAACAAGCAAGGATTTAACTTCCTTTGAAATTTAGTACCCAAAAATTTAATTTAGAAAGAATTTTGCACCAAAATTACAGAATGACAACGTAGTAATATTGCCTAATTTAAGTTATAATTATTGTTGTTATTCGAATAAAAATTATTTGAATAATAGAGGAAAAAATTTTTGGCGATTAATCGAATATTCGAATAATATTTAAAGGATACTTCAACTACTATTTTATATAGCATTGATTTAAAAAATTAAATTGAATTAAAAAATTTGTTGAGTTCTAGTTCTGTTCTATTTCTGTTCTGGTTCTGTTCTAGTTCTGTTCTGTTTTGTTCTAGTTCTGTTTTGTTCTAGTTCTGTTCTAGTTGTGTTCTAGTTGTGTTCTAGTTGTGTTCTAGTTCTGTTCTGTTCTAGTTCTGTTCTAGTTCTGTTCTAGTTCTGTTCTAGTTCTGTTCTAGTTCTGTTCTAGTTCTGTTCTAGTTCTGTTCTAGTTCTGTTCTAGTTCTGTTCTAGTTCTGTTCTAGTTCTGTTCTAGTTCTGTTCTAGTTCTGTTCTAGTTCTGTTCTAGTTCTGTTCTAGTTCTGTTCTAGTTCTGTTCTAGTTCTGTTCTAGTTCTGTTCTAGTTCTGTTCTAGTTCTGTTCTAGTTCTGTTCTAGTTCTGTTCTAGTTCTGTTCTAGTTCTGTTCTAGTTCTGTTCTAGTTCTGTTCTAGTTCTGTTCTAGTTCTGTTCTAGTTCTGTTTCAGATCTTTCTAGTTCTGTTTCAGATCTTTTCTAGTTCTGTTCTAGTTGAAACTGAAATTTTTATTATGAATTCAGAAAATATTAATTGAGAATATTCACTTGAAATAAATTCTGTTCTAGTTCTGTTCTAGTTCTGTTCTAGTTCTGTTCTAGTTCTGTTCTAGTTCTGTTCTAGTTCTGTTCTAGTTCTGTTCTAGTTCTGTTCTAGTTCTGTTCTAGTTGTGTTCTAGTTGTGTTCTAGTTGTGTTCTAGTTGTGTTCTAGTTGTGTTCTAGTTGTGTTCTAGTTCTGTTCTAGTTGTGTTCTAGTTGTGTTCTAGTTGTGTTCTAGTTGTGTTCTAGTTGTGTTCTAGTTGTGTTCTAGTTCTGTTCTAGTCCTGATCTAGTTCTGTTCTGTTATAGTTCTGTTCTAGTTCTGTTCTAGTTCTGTTCTAGTTCTGTTCTAGTTCTGTTCTAGTTCTGTTCTAGTTCTGTTCTAGTTCTGTTCTAGTTCTGTTCTAGTTCTGTTCTAGTTCTGTTCTAGTTCTGTTCTAGTTCTGTTCTAGTTCTGTTCTAGTTCTGTTCTAGTTCTGTTCTAGTTCTGTTCTAGTTCTGTTCTAGTTCTGTTCTAGTTCTGTTCTAGTTCTGTTCTAGTTCTGTTATAGTTCTGTTCTAGTTCTGTTCTAGTTCTGTTCTGTTCTAGTTCTGTTCTAGTTCTGTTCTAGTTCTGTTCTAGTTCTGTTCTAGTTCTGTTCTAGTTCTGTTCTAGTTCTGTTCTAGTTCTGTTCTAGTTCTGTTCTAGTTCTGTTCTAGTTCTGTTCTAGTTCTGTTCTAGTTCTGTTCTAGTTCTGTTCTAGTTCTGTTCTAGTTCTGTTCTAGTTCTGTTCTAGTTCTGTTCTAGTTCTGTTCTAGTTCTGTTCTAGTTCTGTTCTAGTTCTGTTCTAGTTCTGTTCTAGTTCTGTTCTAGTTCTGTTCTAGTCTAGTTCTGTTCTAGTTCTGTTCTAGTTCTGTTCTAGTTCTGTTCTAGTTCTGTTCTAGTTCTGTTCTAGTTCTGTTCTAGTTCTGTTCTAGTTCTGTTCTAGTTCTAGTTCTGTTCTAGTTCTTTTCTAGTTCTGTTTCAGATCTTTTCTAGTTCTGTTCTAGTTGAAACTGAAATTTTTATTATGAATTCAGAAAATATTAATTGAGAATATTCACTTGAAATAAATTAGGCTTTAATTATTTCAAGTGAATATTCTCAATTAATATTTTCTAAGAAAAGTAAAATTAAAGCTGTTATTTTAATATCAAATTCGAAAAAGATCAATTCAACTGAGATTTTTCATTTAATATTCAGAAGAAAATGAATTAAAAAGTATATTTTTTAGTTTTACATTAAAAAACTATCACAATATTATTTCTTGCATTTTCGTTTAAAATAAACATAAACTAATTATTCTCAATATCATTTGTTCTGTATTTTAAATAAAAAATCAAATTTTTTAATGTTTTTCGAACTCTCAATTTAAGTTTACATTTCAAATGTTCTTTTTTGAATTTTAAATGAAAAATTTAATTTTTAATCAATTATAGTTGTGTTTTGTTGCTTTACAATAAAAAAATATTTTAAAATAAAATTTAAATCAAAGAAAATTACCAAATAAAAAAACCTTTTCAAGAAATTGTAAATAATTTCAAGATTTAGCAGATTTCTTCTGTGGAGTGATGCCAAGTCAGGTAATGTTCGTTTTGTTGCTAACTTTAAGTGTTAACACTCATTGATAGCAACAAAACACAACTTATGTAATTATCGTACATTTTTGAATTGAAAAAATCACAATTTCTAATTAAATTATTAAAATCTAATTAAAGATTGAACTTTTCTGAATTACAACTAGAAATAATTTTTTGTAAAACTTATGAAGTTATGAAAATGTTATATTTAATATTAATATTGTCTATTAATGCATATTTATTAACTTTAATTTTTTGATTTTAAGTAAGTTTATTTTAAACATTGCTTTTACGACAAACTTTTAAGTTTTAAAAATGACCGAAGTTTCGAATTTTCTGAATTATAGCTTAATTAATTAAATTATAGCTTAAGAAATGTAAGATTGAAATAAAAAATATTTAAAATGAATGCCCATGATAAAAATAATTGTTTGACAGTTTTACAAGTTTTTCAAACGAAAGTTAAAATTTTCAATGATCTTTATTTTAGAAGCTTAATGCTTTCGAATTTTGGAACAGATTACAGCATATATTTTCATAATATTATTCAATTATTTTGAGGATAAGAGGTCGCGCATCGCCGCCAAAGTTTGTAAATGCGTTTATATGGGAGAAATTTTTCTAATAAATGAGGCATTACGTATTAATTTTTACACCACTTTATAGCAAAATCGTAATGTTTAGAAATCGTCTTTCCTAAAAGATATAAAAACTCATAATTTGTTAAAAAAGTTTTGAGTTATAAAAATTTCCAACGAGAACTTTGAGGTTCTAAAGACACATAAAAGTAAATATAAAAAATTTTGAAAATTTTTATAAGATAAGATTCATAAATATTTTTTTTTTCAAATTTAAACAGACTAAATTTAAAGTTTGTTCAAATTTGGTCTGGTTTTTAAAGGGTTAATGATTTTTAATTTCAGATATTTGATCAGAAATAAGCTTTTACGGACTAGGAAAAAATAATCTCAATTTACTTGATCACAGAAATTTATCAACAATATGTAAAATAAATAAATAAATATGCAAGAATATTGGTCGTAACTTGCATGTAAGTATTTACAGGTAGGGCTTGCATAAATAAAATTTGTCTAAATTAAAATTTTCAGCAATTCCACATCAAAATAAACTTTCTTCATCATGGAACTCTTTAATCTATAATTTTGTAATCGTAACATGGCATTTATGTGTTTAAAAAGCCATTTGTTTGATTCCCACCAAAAAACTTTTTTACATTGACATTACAGCACGTTTTCGTATTTTCAAAATAATCCCTTCAAATTACAGTTCAAGTCAAATGTTACTAAAGGAAAATTAGGCTGTCCTCAGACATCAAAAGACACTAACGAATAAATAGACCTCTACTATACTAAAACCCAGTTGCTATGATTTTTAAATAGAATTCATGGTTTAGAAAGAAAAGGAAAAACGTTAAGAAAAAAGTCCATGGTAAATAAATAGATAATTGTGAAACAAGCACCATTAAATAGTTTACAGTAACAACTAACTCAGAGAGAAAGAAAAAGTTCATTTGAAACGTTATACCACTGTTACCAGATTTCACAATTTTGATTTAAATCTATTTACATCGAAGGTGTCAGGAAAAGAAAATTAATCAAAATCTCTGTTTTAATGGTATTGTTTTTTTGGTAAAATGAAAATAAATATAAATTTTTTAATGAAGCACATGTAAAATAGATGGAATAATATCATATACATTTACTAGAGATCATACCAAATTAGTTTACAAGGACTGAATAAAAGGTATTTTAAAGCATATTTGCCAAGCTAAATGGATAACAACAACTAAAATCTATCGACATTTATAAAAGTTTATAATTAATATAACAATCGACGAAAATGCCACCATAGATAAATTATGGAAAATATTTTAGATGATTTAGTGATAATTTCGAAAAAATCGGCCGACGATTTTTGCCTTTAAATTAGACAATTTTGCACCGAAATAATCTGGCAACCATCATCAAACTTAAACTAAAAATACAGAGTTGTTAATACATTACTTCATTCAATATTCTATATTGGATTTATGATGCAGACTTTGTAATTTTAATAAATCCTTTACCAATGACAGTAATATTTTTTAATTGCATAAAGTAGCAAAATTTTTGATTAACTGAATATATGTAAATTCATTACTTAAATGTCTGCATAAAAAGATGCTACAAACATAAAACCATGTACGGATTTTATACATAGGCATGAACTTTTTGTACAAAGTGAGCCACTACATACAGTGTCTCTCATAAGTATTCGAATTTAGGTGAACTATGAAAAGAAACCAAATTTAATAATATATTTTGTGTGCAAAAAAAAAATAAATTAATTTGTTATATTGTCAAGACATTCCTTAGGTTTGATATCACGCTTTTTAAAACTTGAAAAATTTACATTTACATAAATTAAATTAGCTTTTTTTTTAAAAAGTCCATAAAATTGCCTCACAAAAGTATACGAATTTTTCCTATATTTCATATTTGATCATATTATACGAAACACAAATTTTAGAATCGAATGGTTTTTATGCTTTAAATTGTTTTAAAGGGTTACTATCAACCGAAATGATATATTTTTGGCCCATTTGGTCCAAAATTTTTGGGGATTTGTACCCTCTTTTTATGTAATATCATTAAAATGGCGATTTTTCTGCAATATTTGTAGTATTTTCTCTTTTTTCCAGAGATAAAAGCAAAATTTGATATTGGGATTTAATAGAACCCTTGGAGTAACTAAAAATAGTATTTTTTGTTACAATAATCTGTATTTGAACGATCCAAGATATATTATTGATATCATTATTCTGTCGCTAATTCAATATATTGGAACTTAAGTCCATTTTCATAATACTAGGGTCAAAATTTTTCGGGAAAGTTTTCTTGTATATATTCTTTTAGATATCAGCTTTTATATATTTTAAGTTTTCAATGTATTGTGGAAGTGTACAACTCCAAAACATGCCTCGAAGAAACACCATTCAATATGGTAGTATCATTATTTTTATGCACCAATGACCTCCAGGCTGCATGCCACTATATAATTATGGTCTAACTCAAAAATATCGATACCTGTTTAAATATTGATTACTATGATTAAAATAAACCCAAAATTTTGGACTTACAGTGTTATTGTAATGGGCAACATAAGCGTGAAAGTTACGAATAGTAAAAACTGAAATCTACTGTATAGGATGACGTTTTGTAAAGGCATGTTTTGGAATTGTATACCGATATAATGTATTGAAAATTTTAAATATATTAGTGCTAATATGTACATGAATGTATACTAGCCAACTTTGTCGGAAAATATCGACCCTAGTGGTACGAAAAGGGACTTAAGATCCATACAATTCAATTAGAAACAGAAGAACGATACCAAAAATACATCTTGGAACTTTTAAGTACAGATCCTTATAACAAAAATTATTATTTTTAGATACCTCAAGGGGTCTATTAAATTCCAATATTAAAGTTTGGTTTTATTTCTGCAAAAAAAGGAAAAAAAAATTGCAAATATGGTAAAAATCGCAATTTTAATGATATTACATGAAAAGATGGTACAAATGCTCCAAAATTGTGGAACAAATGGACCCAAAATATATAATTTCGGTTGATAGTAACCCCTTAATACAATTTTAAGCAAGAAACCACTCGATTACAATTTTTGTGTTTCGTATAATATGGTCATATATGAAATACAGGAAAAATTCGAATACTTTTGTGAGGCAATTTTATGGACTTTTTTTAAAAAAACAGTTAAATCAATTGAGGTAAATGTTATTTTTCCAAATTTTAAAGAGTGTGATATTATACCTTAGGACTCTCTAGACAATATAACAAATTTAATTATTCATTTCACACACAAAAAATATTATTAAATTATGTTTCTTTTCAAAGTACAACCAAATTCGAATACTTATGTGAGACACTGTATGTGTCGTTTGACTCGAATTGGTTTCATTGCGTTTAAGTACATATTTTTGTGAGATAGTGTTCCTTTTTCCCACTTCTGCATCACTTAATGTTCAAATGGTAATTTGTGTATTTTTTTTTTGTTTTTTTTTTTAAATCAAAACTTAGTTTGTGGTATAGATCTTTATGCCTGAATTTGCCTAAATTGTTTAAAATACTTTGTGTTCACTTACATCTGCTGGATAAAAATATAGTATGTGTGTATGTATGTACGTACATCTTATGTTGTTGCGCGATTGCTATGCAACATTATGTGTTTAGTTCACATACTTACAATGGCTAAAAAATCCTTTTATGGCCATTGATAATGCAACTGTAGCACTTGTACACACAACTCGTACTACTTAAGATATTTTTCGCCAGATTTTTCTTATTTAAGTATTTTGTACATTTGTTTGGTCGTTTCAGTTGTATGGCTTTTGATTTTATTGTTTTGTTTTTATTTTTCGATTTTGACAAAAGTTCTATTCAGTTTGGTTTGGGATTTGTTGCCGTTTCTTTTTTGGGAAATGAAGATGATGACGGTGGTGGTGGTACTGCATGTGTTGCTCAAATTGGTAAATTGCTGGCAACAAAACACTTTAAACTGTCAATGAGGCGATATTCACAGCATGAAACTAAATACAACATACCTCCACTAACTGAACAGAGATTCTCTTACGGTGATATTCGAATACATATTTATTTTTAAATGTTATACCTATTATATTTATAATAAAAATTCGATTATTTGCTGTAATTGTTGTAGATAAAAATCGTATTGTAGGTATTAAAAATCCTTGACCGATATAAATTTTTACTGGTATTTGTATGAGCACAAAATTTTCTTGGATCACAAGATAGTCAGGAGAAATCCGTTTATACAATAACTTTTACATAGTTCATATATCTATCCGAATTTAACAGAGTAATCCCTTTACTGTCATTAAGCGACACGGACACACATCAAATTTGTTTGACACAAACGGTAACTTTTTTGATTGTGTTAGTGAAAAAACTCACATGTATATATGCGGTGTGAGTTTTTTACTAACACAATCAAAAAACTTACCGTTTGAGTCAAACAATTTGATGTGTCGCCAAGGCGCTTTAATCTTTTAAAGTTTAAGAATCCCCTTTTTTCCTTCATCAAAATCTAACAGAAATTTGTTACCAAAACAGATGGAAGAAACGAAAAACGCGTGCGCATGAATTATGGAATGCAATTTTAGGCAATATCATCTATAGCAGCAAAAACAGTAATAATATGTGGATTCAGTTGCATTTAATGTTGCTGTGGATCAGTGTCTACATATATATGTATGTGGCGTAAAAATATTTAATTTTCGTGTGGCTAACTACACTTTTAAGAAGTACTCATATGTGGAAGTACATACGTACAAACATTAGTATGTATGTATGTATTTATATAAATATAACTTAAACTTGAGAAAGCTTTTGTTTACAAATATGTTGCTCTTTTATGTTGCTCCATAAGTTATGCATGTTGTTAAAATAACTGCAACAGTAACATCTTAAACTACATTTTTATTTGCACCATAATGCATGTATTGGAGTAGTTTGTGTTTGGGAAATCATTATAATATATTGATTCATTATATTAAAATTTTACATGAGTTGAAAGTGTAGTTATGAAATGTTTATTGTCTTGAATAGTTCATATTAGATCCAAGTTGAAATGTCCATTATTTTAAAAAGAAGAATGCCACATTAGCATGTCTTTAATAGAGTTTTTTTTAAGCCATGTTAGTTGATCACCTTATTAATTCCAGTGGGAATTGTAGTTTCACGTGGAAGAATTCATATTTGGTCATATGAAAATATGTAGTCGTAGTAAGAACACATATCGCTCTGGCAAAACCAAAATTCGGGTTTTTTTAACTGAGGGCTACAAAACGTGTATCATAGTCTTTCATATAAATTTTTCAAATTTCAAATATGTATGTATGTACATTGTACAATTATTTTCAGTGTGAGATCGATGTTTTGGTGTAAGCCTAAAAATTACAACTCATGTTAATAAAAATTAAATTTTAATTGAAATGATAAACCCTTGTGTTATGTCTCATAAGTTAAAGTTTTAGAAATATATGTTAATGAAAAATTAAGTTTCTTTAATCATATAAATTAATTAACTTTTAAATTATACTTTTGATGATTTCGTAAAAGTAAAGTTACTTACACTGTTCTATAAAACAATGAAATATTGATTATGAAAAGATCATTTCATTTGAGAGTGACTCGACTATGGAATGCTATTATCCCATACAGTGAAAGACATTTTTCCATGACCGTTAAAGTTTGGTGATAGATTATTCGATATTTTCCAAAAACGGGTTTCGAATAGTTGACATTTAAAAAAAAGGGTTGCCATTTTTCAAATTCAGAAAAAAACGGATAACCGGTTTTTTAATATAAATAACAAAATCTATTTTAATTTGAAAAAATTAACGTTATGTTTAAATTAATAGAATATGGCCCGAGTTTATTTTTAACAGTTTAAAATATTAAAACTTTAGATCTAGTCGTCTGATTTACATTGTTTCTTTAATGTAATAAAATTGTATCAAATAGTTATTCCAATAAATTTTACAAATAAAATTTGTTAATTAACTAGGAATATCAAAAAAGTTTAACCAAAGGTGTGTAAGAAAAATATTCTTTAGTGCCAGGACTTCAATATTTTTTGTTTAATTTAGACGGGCTGTATTATTATTTACTTCAAAATTTCATTTAAGTAATCTTTGAATACAAAGTATTTGAAACCGGTTTTTAAAAATTAAAAAACCGAGTTATTCGAAATTTTAAAAATCAACATTTAAAAAAAACCGACACTGGTAAAGCAGAAACCCCGGATTTAAAACCGAGTCGATCACCCTACTAACTACATTATTCATAACAATTTATCAAAGGTTTATTAAACAAATTTTTGTATGAAAAATTGTCTTATGAGTTTTATTGTTACCACCAATATTTTACTATTAAAAGTGATATTTAGAATAGACCCATATTTGTGTTAGGGAACAATTATATTAGCAATTATATAACACAATAACTAATATTAAAATTGGCCTGTAAGGAGGCTTTTAGATTACATTCAATAAATAAAATAAACATATTATATGAATCTGTTCCGGTGGATCTGAACACAATATTAGTGGATCAGATATGAACAATTGGTGAGAATTTTTTTTTTAGATTTTAAAATATCTTCAGCGCCCAAAATTTTATAAACGATTTCACATAAATACAATATCAGGTGCTTTAGTTTCGTAAACTAGTGTAACTCCATTTGTCCTTTTTCGATTTGCACGATTTTCCATAGAAAATTTTTTGGAATTCGATTTACACGATTTTTCTGGAACTTATCTATCGTGTTGAGAAATAGTTTTTAACTAAAATATAGAAAATTTAATTGTGAACAGAAATGTAGTTGCATCTTTGTAAAAAAACAAGAGTTTTGTAACATTTGACCCCCAATTTATCGCCTAGCGTACAAGATATTAATTGTGACTTTTAGCCACTAAATTTAAACCCTGTACCAACTTTCCTTGGGATCATAATTATTTACCATGGATTTTTTAAATATTATATTAGTAAACTTTTTATTCTTCGGATAGGTGTACATATTTTACTTCAAAGAAGGATTTCAAGTAATAATTTTTCTTAATTAGTATACATATGTATTTACTGTGATAAAATTTAGAAAAATTAAATTTCTTTCTGAAAGAAAGACCACCAATTGGATGAAATACTATATAGTAGGTACTTAATTATCTATTAAAAAGTTTAATATTTGCTATGATTATAGCAATTTATTAATGTAAGCCAAGAAGAACCGCACAACATTTATGATAAATTGACAACAATTTTGCATAAGAATAGAACAACCCAAGTTCAAACGGACATCTATTGTAGTAGTATATCAACTTTAAGCCATCGTTTACAAACATAAATACATACATATGTACAAGATAAATGTTTTTAATAAACATATTAAGGCACACTTCGGCATTAGTAGTACGACTATTGTTGTTGGATTAGTTTCTGTTGTTTATACAATTTGTGGCGGCAAATAACTGCCACTTATAACAGCTTATTCAGATAAACTAAAAAAACTGAAATTGATACTCTAAAGAAATAACGAAAATAAAACTAAAACAATTCTTAAAGCCACATCCCAATCTAAGAACAGTATTGTTCAAAATCTTTGCATCTATTTTGTGACAGTGATAAATTTGAAGAATACATACCCTGCCAGTAGCTTAACTAAATTTTAATGAATTTGAAGGTTATTTTTAATGGGACCAAATTGCTATTTTAACATTGTGGCAACAGTCAATTGTCCAACTCTGCATAACTTTCTAATTAACTCAAAGTTAGTAGCAGGAAAGTCAACTAATAGTTTTCTTCTTTTATAATTTTGGTATAAATTAATTATGTGGGCAATTTCGTGTCAAGTGAACCAACTTAAAAAATCAATTTGGATGAAACTTGCACCAAATATTTACAAAAATATATTTTTTTTTGTAAAGATTAAAGAAATAGGTATTTAAAGTCCTTCCGACAATTTTTGCTAGGACCAATAGGTAAAAAATACACTCAAAAAACCCCTTTATGACCAAAATGTGAAACTTTGATCCCCTCTAACTCCCGCAGTTCTTTAGTCTTTAAGAATCAGTTATTTATGTTGCCAAATACCAAATTTTGGGACATTTATGCATTACATAGTAGTAAAAGTTTAGTCAGCCTGCTAAAGTTAAAGAATAAAATTCATAATAATAGAGAAACAAGAGAAAACATGTCAAAAAAATTCTCTCCAGATAATTTTGGGTCACTTCTGCATTACATGATAGTTAGCTTGTAGTTAGTATTCGGTTAATTACATTGTCAAATTGTGGGATGCACTGCATCAGTCTTTAAAACTTAACTGGAAGTGAATTTTTCGTAGTCGACTATAAAATTGCTGGCAGGGTATATTCAATATTAAATTATCTCTGTTCTGATAGGCCAATATGGTTCTGAAAGTAAAATAATACATTTTTATACCTAACATACAAAAGATGGGGGTATATTGATTTTGTCATTCCGTTTGTAATACATTGAAATATTGATCACAGACCCACAAAAGTATGAATATTTTGGCTCCTTATCAAATTCTAAGACGATCTAAGACGAAAGCACGATTGGATCCGAACGTTAAGAGACAGACGGTTGAAATTTTACGAAATATATAAGGTAAGATTTGTTTGGTATTGAAGTTGGGCAATATCTGACCACATTTTAACTGATCTTACTGTTTTAAAAATTCATTATAGTTATAAAAAAACACGTGGATAAGTTTTATACAAAAAAAATCTTGACCCTAACCGCCATGTAAGGTTCTCTTCAGAAAATGGATTTAACGCTCATTACTTCCATAAAAGAATACGAGTATAGCGATGAAATTTGACTAAAAGGTTCCCTTCAGGAAACAATTTTAATCAAAATCTGTTTTCTAAATTTTATAAGGATCGGTTGATAAGATTCGGCATACTCTTACTTGTTTATTTCTGTTTCGGTTTTAATGTTATATATATTAGGAAATAGGAATTTTATTACACTGCCAAAAAAATTTTATTAGATTTTGAACAATACTGTATGTATGAATGTTTATTCTCTGGAGTAGTAAGAGTTTATTGGATTTCGGTTGTATACTACATAACAAAAGACACACAAACAAAAAGGAACAATTTCATCTCAAACGTTTCTAAACTATTTAACAACACGCATATGTGAATATGAATTGATCCTGTTCTGCCTCGTCCATATACATACATAGTTCTACTCTTGGTGCTTTAAAAATCCATAAAACTAAGGAACGCAACTTTATAAGAGGCAGTGAATTGTTTGTACGAATAGTGTGTCCAAAGAAAACGAAGAAATATTATATAGCTGTCTGCCGTAAAGATTGTTGAAATTCATGTATTTAAGTATAAATTGTTAACGATTTATTGTTAAATATTTGTATAAAGCGGCTAATAAAGAGACAAACCTCAAAGCCAACCATACTAATGGATTTAGTGTTTAGTTTCTATTTTGTCCATTTACTTGTTGGCTATTTATATGGGCACGAAAAAAGTTATAGCATTTTAAACTTAATCATCTAATTTAATTTTTTGAATTATGAGAAATAAGTGTTGTCAATAGAAGATTCCTATTTATATTTGATAAAAATATCTAAATGCGATCACATCACATCTATCTTTGGGTCTTAATCATATTTATTTATAGAATCTTATTATTTTAGAGCCTTTAATAATTTATTAAGAATAAGGGCCTTTAACTTTACACAGTCAAACCCGTTTATAACGATTATAAAGAACTATCGGTTATAAAGAACTATTTTTCAAGTCCCAACATTTTGGTAACTATTTCTATACAAAAACCATCTCTTGTAACAAACTTGATTATAACGAATTCTTGGATAAAAAAAACTACCTTTTCAGTCCCTCAAATACGATTTTATACAACGTTCCTCTATTATAACGAACTTTAAAAATTATGTGGTTAAATGCAAAATTTTTTTTTAATTTGGTGTTTAAAAAAGTTGGGACATTTTTGAATTACTCAGCTATTCCAAATCTATTCGCGTGAAAGTTTTTCAAGAATGTACATCAAAGTTATCGCGGTTTTGAAATGTCTTTTAAAGATTGTCACAAATACATTTCTCAATATTATTAAACAAATGTTTCAGAAATTGATAATACTTAACTAGGGCTACAAATCTGTGTAAATATCTCATTCGTTTCAGGCTCTTCTAAAAGGATATCTTTAGTTACGTTATTATTACTAACGTCATATCTCACTTTTTATTATGTAATATCATTTAAAGATAAACATTTTATATCAATATTTAAAAAAAAATCGTAATAGGTTTAGAAGATAATTAAATTCAAACAGCAAATTCCTAATAAAATGAACATAATTTTATATGAAATGCTAAGCATTTTTGAAACATGTGTCACCGATTTTTAAGTAGGAATTTAAAAAAATACGTTCATGAGATCACCTCTTTATATAATATTATGTGTGTGCCTCGCAAAAAGTGGTATTTTCAAAAGATTCACGTTTTCTCTAGCAGTATTTACCGCCCTCCTGTGTACAACGAAAAAATCTTACTGGTCCCCCGCAGTTCGTTATAAACAAGTTTGACTGTGCAACCTTTTTATACTACATACATAATATGTACTACACACAATAATTTGATTGAGCTTTCATGTTCGGACCATATATCACACCAGCAGGCTTGTACAATATTAGTTTTTTGAAATTTTGTGTGGTAAAGGTCGTTGCGAATAATACAAATATTTGCAAAGAACTGACATATTTTGTTTACCGAATGCGTGAAACCGATCTTTAGGCATATAACAATTATCCCCAAAATATTTTTCTTTTAGATTTCATAGACAAACTATGATTATTGCTCAAGAAATTGTATTTGAATGAGCAAATTTCCCCATACACAGTACAAGCATGCTGGTACAATCACAATCGCACCACAACTCCATACACGTTCAATCGGCTTGTACAATCACTTGATTGTGCCAGCATGCTGGTGTTGTGTATGGGCCACTTTACATACATATGTATGTGGAGATATGTAAATATTAAACTCAAATATGACGTATGTATGTATATTAACTTCATAATATTCTTATTCTTAATATTTATTCATTATTTGAAAGTGTAGTAAACAAAAAAACTAACTGTTAACCTTTGTTGTTAATTGTGGTTACCATTCATGTTCATGGCCTCCACTTCCACCTTCGCTACTTTTCTTTTCCGATTTTTTCCATTTCTTCTTCTCGCCCTCACCTTTCTTCTTACCACTTTCATGTTCATTACCCCATTTTTTCTTTTCCTCGTGTTTCTTTTTGTGGCCCTTATGACCTTTCTTTTTATGGCCCTTGTGACCATGATCCTTTTTACCGTATTTTTCTTCATGTTCGGACTTCTTTTTAGCAGCTTTTTTATACTTATTGCCTTTTTGGTGCTTTTTACCTTCTTCGAATTTACCGTGTTTTTCTTCTTCTCCTTCAGCATGCTTTTCGTCATAGTATTTTTTCTCCTTTTTGTCTTCGTCTAATTTGTGAACATTATGTTTACCTTTGATGGAGTGACCTTTTTTATATGAACCATGATCTTCGAACTCGTGACCTTTTTCTCCCTTCTCTCCTTTCTTGTGTTTCTTGTGATGTTCGGAACCTTTTTTATGTTTCTCTTCATGACCATGTTCCTCCTCCTCTTCACCCTTTTTGCCTTCTTTTTCGTGATGCCCTTTTTCCCCTTTAGCATGTTCCTCTTCTTCTTTGTGATGTTTCTTGCTCTTTTCCCCTTTTTCAGCTTTATGCTCACTTTCTTTTTCTTCGCTGGACTCTGACTCGTAGCTTTCTTCCTTTTCCTCTTCTTCGTGTTTCTTAGATTCGGCTACAATCAGATCGCCTTCTCCATAAGATTGCACAGCATATGGTTGGGCTATTATATCTTCGATATTGTGTTGATTAATTATTGGTTGTACCGAGATGGCTGCGGCAGTAGATTGTACAGGATTCCGTATCAAGAATAATATCAAAATACAGCTCCACATCAGTGCTAAGTGCACCATGTTTCCGTTTTTTGGAATTTATTACAAGTTTATATTGACTCTTGTTGAAGACAATTGATAAGGTATGATTTATTTTTAACTATTTAAAGCCTTTTTATGGAAAATTTACCCAAACGGTTTCTTGGATATAGTTGATTGATTATGTGACTTGATTTTTATTTAAATTTGTCAATTTTTTAATTTGTTTCGATTTTTGTGGTTGGTAAACGAAATAATGACAATAATTGCGGAAAACGATGAATGGACAAGTATTTTGTGGTAAGTATTTTCCAGAGATGGAAAAACGAATAAGATTATATTCACTTTACGTTATATTAAATAACCACCCAAGCAAAAATTTTGTAAAATTTGCTAACAACTTACCAAAGGAAATACTAAGTATTTAACTTTTATTTCACTTTTATTTTATTTAAACTTAAAATCCTATGTATATACAAGAGTAGGTGTAGAAGAGTTCCATCACATCTACCTAAGAATTGTGACAACTAAAATTTTAATTATTTTTTTACAAAGTATTGCACAATTAGTCAATTTTTTTATTATACATGCAGTAAATAAAATTTCGCTAAATAAAAATAAAATCGCTAAATAATTTGTAATTTATACTCAAGGTTCACGGAACAAAAACTAATCTCGCTTAAAATGAAAACCAACTGTTGCAATGTATGTACGCGCAGCTAGAAGTCAAACTCTATGGCAGCCACACAGATGTTTAGCGGCAAGATCGGTGTGAAAAAGTGGTTGCTCTCAATGAAAGGTTCCTTCTTGCAGAATTATACACGTTCATCGAAATACTGTTCACACTTGTTGTTGAAAATAAGCGCTCATACGAATCAACAACATGCCTTTCTGTTGGTTGTTAGGCCGTCTGGCAGACGCGAATGGAACAACTGCAAATCTCATCATCATGCACCTGTGAAAGAAAATCTTTTACAACATTAACTTGGTCTGTTTATATTTTGTTGATGTTATTTTCTTTAATTTTGCTTTTAAGTTGTAGTAGTAGTAGTACTTTTTTAATTTATTCTTTTTTTTTCTATTTATTTATTTTCTTTCATCTCTTTATTTTTTTTAATTTCGAATAGAATCTTGTTTTAAAACTTTCATGCATTAATTTGCAACAAATTGTATATGGGTTTATTTCTATACATGTATTTGATGTATTGCTGAATAAAAAAAGAATAATTCTCTAAATACCGTAATAATGTTTGTAATGTATAATTTTGTTGGTGCTTTACTTTGTGTGGTTGCAAATCCAAGAATCCCATAGAAAAAAAGGTCAGTTTTTGTTGAGATCATACTTACAACAGCTACAAAAAAACAATACAAATCAGATGGAGACAACTTTACAAATGACATTTGGATATAGACAAAACATGGAAAAAGATAACTCAAAGAAAGAATGCACCACCACTACTTATACAATTACTACTGTAACTTCTAGAATATTTTCATGTCATAATTTCAGTCGTACCTAACACATTCTTAGTTACTTCGGTATGCTCTTTATCTGTAAATAATAAGTGTGTAAATATTTTTAAAGCAATTTTCTACTTTAAGTATTAAAAATATTGCACAGTGGAAATATTCTGGTTATTTAGTTTTGTTTTGGAGTTGAATGCTACCAAAAAATACTTCTAATTAAGATTGCTCTTAATGTTATCTCTGTATGACCTTTTTATAATTTCGCAATTAAAGCGATTTTTCAATATTTAGAAAATAGTTTGTATAAACTAAAATGTTTCCAAATTTTGTTATATCATACCTTTTTAGCTAAGTTTAAGTTGGTAAAATCCAGGGTTTAGTTTTTACAAATTCGCCTGTTGCAATTGAGATCACCCAACTATTTTTGGTCAACGAACTAACCAAGCAAAAGTAAACGAAACTATCTTACAGAATTACTTATTATAACCATATTTTATGGCTGTATTTGGATTCCTCCGTACATAAATGTGTACATATTTACCCAAGAAGTTATGCAAACACTAAATAAATATACATATTTATTTGTAGATGCTTTCCAATGCCTTAACAACTAACATCAAACATTCAGAAGGATTTATGGAAAATTTGTTTAAACTTAATGAAGCTTAACAAATGTAAAAGAACGTGAAACAATTTCACCAGCAAACTAATAATATTGATGCTCATGTACTTGCTAATATGTATTGAGTTTAATCTTTGCATTTAATGCAAAAATAACGTCTTATTGTGTAGCGAATTATTTTTATGAAAACTAACAGTTTTCTATGTAAAATGTTAATGTTCTTTTGTATTTTCAGACAAATAAAAAAACTAAGTCACTAGAGAAAATTCAAAATTAAAATATCAATCAATATTTACGTTTTCTTCTTCTTTACGTCACTCCGAGTGCGGGCATATAATTTCAATCGCAATTTTTGTAGTCGTATGATGCATGTATTTCATTGGCATACATCAAATGTGTCCCTGAATTGTTAAAGAAGCAAAAAATATAAATACACCACGATTTCCGTTATAAGAATACTTTGAACTTATTAATAATTCAATTGATTTTTAATTGAATTCAACCTTTTTGTATGTTTTGAATTGCTGTTCGCTTTATGGTGATTTCACTTTTTAAAAACGAACGTGTAAAACATGTAACAATTGTTTCTGTAAAGGAAATTTACTTCATGAGTTCTTATACCTTGAAGAAGTTGTCTTAAATGATATGTACATATACATACATACAAATAAATAAATTCAGTATACAAATACATCTAGGTATTTGTGGACTGTAGGATATGATTACCCTATTATTTAGTAGGGTATACAATCAATGTACCATATTTCAAATTGCGAATAAACCAAATAATTCCTTTCAATTAACCGATTTATCTAAATGTTCATATTTTACAATAAAATATCATAAAAATTGAAGATCCATGTAATAAATTTGATCTTTTTATTAATAGTTAGTTTATTTACACCAAAGCAAAAACCATTTGGTTTTTGAAATACTAAATTTAAAAAAAAGCCAACCGTTTTATACCCTACACCTTTGTGAGAAGGGAATACATAAGTTTGTCATTCCGTTTGTAATTTCTATAATATAAATTTCCGACCGTATAAAGTATATATATTCTGGATCCTTATAGAAAGCGGAGTCGATTTAGCCATGTCTGTCCGTCTGTGTGTCTGTTGAAATCAGTTTTTAGAAGACCCCAAATATCTGCGAGATCCGAATCTTCAATAATTCTGTCAGCAAAATCGGTCCATAAATAACGGAGATATGAGCAAAAATCCAATACAACCACTAGAAATTTAATAAAAAATTTAGATTTTTCGTCGGATTAAGTAAAAAGGTATATTTTCGTTGTACAAAGGGTACTCTTTGAATTTTCTATAATATTGAACCTAGAAACATGAAATTAGGTATGTGGAGCCCGGATTAGTTAGTTAGTTTGAAAGGAAGATGTATATACATCAAAGCCGAAGAAATACACCTAGGCCTCTATCGCACATGTTGTGCGCTCCTTAACCAGTGCCTTAGGTGGGAATCGAACCCACCACCTCCGGTCTACCAGACTACAACACTAACCACTAACCTACCGGAGGCCACGAGCCCGGATTAGGTGAGAACATATAAAAGGAGACTTTTTGGTACTTTTTCGTTTGACAAAAGGTACTTTTTGAATTTTTTATTATATTGAACCTAGAAACAGGAAATTATGTATGTACATATGTGGAGCCCGGATTAGGCGAGAACACATAAAAGGGGACTTTTTGGTGCTTTTTCGTTCGACAAAAGGTACGTTTTGAATTTTCTATTATATTGAATTTAGAAACATGGAGTAAGGTATGTAGTTCCCGGATTATGTGAGAATCTATAAAAAGGTACTTTTTGAATTTTCTATAATATTGAACCTAGAATCATAAAATTAAGTATGTAGAGCGGATTAAGTAAGAACACATGAAAGGGGACTGTTTGATACTTTTTCGTTCGACAAAAGGTACTTTTTGAATTTTCTATAATATTGAACGTAGAAACATGAAAATATGTATGTGGAGCCCGGATCAAGTGAGAACATTTTTATGGTACTTATTTTGGTACTTATTCGTTCTTCTACTTTTTGTACTTTGGTACTTTTTGAATTTTCTATAATATTAAACTTAGACACACGAAATTATGCATGTAAAGCCCTATTGTCTATCCAAGCTATGAAAGAAGACTTTTTGTTACATTTTTGTTGTACAAAAGGTACTTTTTGAATTTTCTAAAATTATACCTAGAAACGTGAAACGTAGAGCCCGGATTATGTGAGAACCCAAAAATGGGATTTTTTTGTACTTTTTCGTACATTTTAAAACTAACTGGAGATAAATTTTAGTCCAATCGGATAACGGGAATCGATTGATAAGTGTAAAATTGGGTAAATAATGAGACTTTTTCACATCTTATCTTCGGCGTCATGAAATAACTCCCCAAAACAAAAATTTGTTCAGAAAGCCAAAACAACGAAATTTGGGGATTTAATTCGTTTTTTTGGGGCATTAATTCACATTTAAAATGGGGAGTTATTTCATATAAATCCCTAAAAATATTTTTGGGGAGTTATTTCATTTTATTACTTTTATCACACGAAATAAAAAATATATGTATGATAGCCGGCCTTGTTGGACATACCATAGAATAGAAAGTCCTTGAGCCCGGCCGCTGGCCGGCTATTAGAGGAATCTTTGTTAAGAGAATACACTCAAATGTATTAAACTTTGAAGCCCCACTCGAAAGTATGAGCGACCAACTTTTTTTTTTTGAAATATCACTAAAACCGACTTCTTCCATAATTTGTTATTTTTAAATGGGAACTTATATCATTTTAAAATTAGGGATTTGTTTCATATGAAATAAATCCCCAAAAATCGTTAGGTCTTTTTTTCATTTTTAAATTGGGGAATTATTTCATAATGAAAAAAGTCCCAAAATTTGAGGACTTATTTCATTTTTGTTTTGGGGAGTTATTTTATGACGCCCTTATCTTCTACAGAAAATTGTCTATCCAAAGAGGTAAAAACAATTCATATCCAAAAACAATGTTATTGACAATTTTCCAATCCATATATTAAAAAAATTTTGAAGAAATAAAAAAGTCCTTTAGGTAAATAATTTTACACTTTTCAAACGATTTTCGGCACGGGTTCTCCGTTATGGAGTGATGGTGGCGGAGTTGTTAATGCCTTAATCTTTATTTTAATTTTTGATTTTCCTTCATGGTTGAGTGTGTTGGAGTTTACTTTAAAACGTGCTGAACTTATCACAGTAGGTCTTTGTGGCCATTGAAATAAGTCTTGTCAATTAAAAATGGATCCGAGTTTCGGACACCAATTACGTCCCCTAAGTGCTGTTGCCGAATCAACAGAAGCCATCTCAGTAATGTGGTTGGGAGACTTTAAGAGGTCCAGGAATGCACTGGGGTGAGTCTTTAGACGATGAGAATTTTTTTTAGGGACAGAGGATTCCTCATAACATCAATAAGGTGTTTTACCTGATGTTGGATCCGCCCCATCTATCGACTCTAACCATTGATTGCTTTTACCTTTGTCGGGGTTAGGTTGAGCTTGACTTTTGACACCAGTCATTCTCCAGCGGGACTACTATGGTAAGAGATTAGATAGCTCGAGTACTTGAGCAAAGTGTACGTATACTGGACCGGAAATTCCATATACTTACGTTAATTGCCACCTGCGTATAAGAAGCACAATGGGGCGGTGGTGAGTCGTTACAAAAGCTCACCCAGGTCCCACGTCGTATGAACTATACGTGATTCTCGGGACAAGGGCGATGCCTACTGAAAATTGTTGAAATCGGTCTATTATTTCACCAAGCCCCATTAAACCTGACCTTCCGATTTGTGGTTTCGAACTCATAACTGTCTCTCCAAAAAATTGGCATAACAAAGTTTTATATAGGCATAAATGACCATGCCGATTTTTGCAATGATCGGCCGTCGTTTGGCCCTAGCCCCCATACAAACCCCCTTTAAAAAATATTTTAAACGTCCAAAAATTGACTTATAATCATAAAAATACATCCATCCACGCAATTTGTTATGGATCGGCCCAATTTGACCCTAACTCCTCTTTTAGAAATTTTGTTTTTCATCAATAAATTGCTTAAACACTTCGGAATTAAAGTAAAAATGTATCATATCATATGCCAGAATATACTTGTTTATAACTTAAAGAGATGTATTCACAATACTACATGTAATTCAGATTCAGATTGTTTATAACATAAAGAGATGTATTCACAATACTACAGGTAATTCAGGGTCTCATTTTATAAAACGAAACGACAAACGTTTAAAAAAATTTGTATGGAAAAAATTCAAATTTTCATAAATTTCCCAGTATTCTTCATACAAATTTTTTACGTTAACGAAAGTTTCGTTTTATAAAATGCGGGGGTCAGATGTAGTTAAGTATAGCAAAGACACAACCCAAAACAGTGGATGCAGGAACCATTTAACTGTTGAATTTCACAACAGATGACGCACCAACACGACAAAGTAGTTATTATTAGCAGTGTTGCCAGAAAAGTCCCAAAAATCGCAATTTTTAAAAAAATCGAGTAAAATAGTATATATCATGATACAACCATTGTTTTATTATGGTATATATTAATTTGTTGTTTTTGCTACACACTTGTGGAAAGAAAATGCCTGAAACGATATTGTTATATACATATGTACATACCTTGTTGAAAATAAAGTTTTCTCTAGAAGATCGAATCGAAGCGACCACTGGTTCCGTTATCCGATTGGTCTAAAATTTTACACATGTAAGTTTTAGACACTAATAAATAAAATACGTTTAATCATTAAACTTTAATGTACATAAGGCTTTTATTGAAAATAAAATGTCTTTCATAAACATGTAAGGTTACTTCAAAAATGCTTTACGGCAATTATTACCCATCCTCGTCGCTGCTATATTTTTCATCATCACTTTGTTCATAACCATAGATACAACGTATATTTGACTCCTTCATTCGCTGCTCACGAATACTTAAACATGTCATTTGCAATGCTGCAAAAGAATAGCGGTGATACGAGTAATATTCTGGATTTTTATAAAATGCTCTTTTGTCGGCTCCTGGTCCCAACGTCTCATACTTTGAACTAAATCGACGAAAAACAGATGGCGGTATAAAATCTGGTGTCTCTATGGCTTCATGTTTCATACAAGAAGGATTGTAGTATTCTGGGAGATCTTTAGGTGGATGAGGAGTGTTATAACTTTTATTTTTTTCGATATCGCTCTTACTGGAACATAATGAGAGATTTATGTATATTTTGTGAGGATACATGGATCTTGGGTATAATTTCTTCCATAAGTTTGAAAAATAGTACGTTTGATGAATGGCAAATGTAACTGCAGACATTTAAGGATTTTTTCGATATTTTTGAAATGTATTAAAAAAACTATATTATTTTTTAATAACAAATAAACGTAGAAGCATATTTACATACATTTCATAGCCGCTTTGTTAAATTTAGTTTTGTATTCTTTAACAAGTTTTTGTATCCCAAAATAAAAACAAAATGTATAATGGATAAAAGACAATCATCAAACTAATGGAAGAGTTTTGAATAAAGTGTAAAAAATTTCATATTAATTTCAAAACTGAAATATAATTTCTTCCCTTACTGAAAACTGTAAAACTCACCCTTAATATTTTGCTGGTTAAAGAAGTTATTAATTGGAATAGGATATATTAGAGAATAATGTTCTTTGTTATATTTAAAATTTATTACAATATGCCAATTTTTAGTGGTTCAAAGCTTTCTTGGCACTTCTGCCAAGGCAACGATTTGAAGCAGGAATTTTATAATTTGAAGTCGTGGTTTTATTTTCCATTAGTCAAAATCTTCTTTAAATGAGATTTCAACCATACCGAAATCTATACCATTAACATAAAGCCTTTATTGATTTTGATTGACAATCATCAGCAAATTGGAAATAATCGCTTGTACAATTTCTAATTTTATTTATCTATTTAGGAACATTTTATTTAAAACTGAAAATCCATTCGATAAACTCACCTTCGAGAGAGTGTCCAAAAAATATCGATTTTGTTCAGATGGATCTTATTTTGTTTATTAGTGTCTAAATTAAGTGGTATTAAATTTTAGTCCAATCGGATAACGGAAACCTGTGGCGGAAATTGATTGAAAAGTGTAAAATTGGGTAAAGTGTAAAATTGGGTAAATAGGACCTTTTCTGATTTCTTCAAAAGTTGTGCCACTAAAATTATATTTTCTTAACTTTTCGACCAAATCTTATCTTCTGGAGAAAATTGTATAAAAATTGAGCTATAAAACATTTATATCAATGGATAAGTTGAGTCAAGTGACCCAACTCAAAACATATAAAACATATCTTTTCTTATTTTAACCTTCTGACTTCCTTTGTTTAGTCTTGTCTTTGGACGATCAATATATGTATCAATATATAGGTTTTTAATTAGTTGATAAACAGAGATACTGCATTTATTTACGAATGCGAAAGGGACTGTCAAAAACCTAACTGGTGTTTTAAACTATTGGATTTTATCTATTTTACAAATTTTCATAAATTTCCAATAAAATTTTATTGGAAATTAAAATAAATCTTTTACAAGGAAACATGTTTTCATCATTCGAATAACATTTTAGAGATTATTGGCAAAAAATTATATCCTAAACTTCTATGTATTTCGATTGAAAGTTTTTACTATTTATTCGACTGCAAATTTCTTTTAATTTTGAAACAAAATTTTCTCAATTTAATCTTTAACCAGAAACCCTTTTAAATGTTTTGAACATTTATTCTTTGGTTTTTATTAATATTTACAACTGCTTTATTTTTCTCTTTTATTTATAAGCTTTTTTTAATTAATTTGAAAACTTTTTTTATTTTCTTAACTTTTTTCCTTACAAAGATCAACAATTGATTTTCTCCTCATTTCCTGTACTACATTTGAAAACTTTTGCTTATTTGAACTAATTTCATTTCTTTATTTTCTTAACTAAACTTGTAAAAGCTTCTCTTTTCTCATTAACATTGCCTTCGCAACTACTTTTTTCTACTTTCCAACCAACTAACTAACCAATGGACTTAAAACACTCCCCCAACCGCACTCCAATACACACTTATTAACAACGAATGGCCAAACTAAAGCAACATACCGACTGGCATAACATTTTATCTTTTTCAAGCAATTTTACCACACTTTTTTACTAATTTACAAGTTACTTTTTAACAATATTTTTACACAGAAATATTACCAAACACTACAATTTTATATTCATGCAAAAATATTTATACAATTTATTAACTATTAACCGGATTTATTTATTAATTAAACGACATCTAATTACCAAACAACCGAACACTTGCGAAATTTCTAGAAAACTAAAAGAAAAAATGCAAATCATGATATTGTTGTTGCGGTCAACAATATCATGATGTGTATTAATTGTATGCAAATATGTATGTAAAGTGTTTGTTGTTATTTTATTTTGTTGAAGAGAAGGGGAGAATATATTAAGAATAAGATATTAAAGAGGAGATTTTTAGTGATGGTCAACAAATGGGAAATAATAGTAATATTTTAATAAAGGGATAATGACAGGGTTGGGAATTTGTTTTTTGTGGTATTTATTAGAGAATAATATATATAAGCTTAAATTGATATCATTTTGAACGTATTTTTTCCGAAATGAAAAGTTGGAGTATATCTTTTGCCTATTTCCATTACCATCTATTTTTATGAATCTAAAACAAAAACGTTTTTAGGTTATTCCTAGAGATCGAAACCTTTCGATTTTTTGTAAAATGTTTGCTGCAATATTTTACAATTGAAACTCTTTAGAATGGAAGAAATATCGAAAAGTCCATACAACGTGAATGTCGTGCAAGGCTTCTCACTTGAAAATTGATACCGATATAGAATGTCCTATGAATAAGGAACTTAACAAAAACTTAACAAAACTAAATATTTGTTATTATTTTTAAATATAATATTCTCAATTACCTGTTCAAAATTATGCAACAATTTATATTAACCAAATTGCCCTTTTCACGAAATCCTTCAACACATCGCAGGTACGGTAAAACTATGAGAGGTATTGAGTCCATTCTTTTTATGTTTAATTCTTATATATATATATCCCTTATAAAATCCAGTATAGAAAAATGTCATTTTTTAAATCTATTAACAAAAATATTTTAAGTTTGACCACAGACTAAAACGATTAAGCATTATCCAATTTGAACAACAATTCGTACTAACACATTTATGGATCTTGTAAAGGTAAGCATTATATTTTTCTGTAAATTTTTTCAAAACTAAAAAAAATTTCTTATATTTACTTTTATGTGTCAGCAGAACCACACAATTTTCTGGGGAAATTTTAATAACTCAAACATTTTTTAACCAATTTTAAGTTATTCTATCTTTTTGGAAACACAATTTGGTATACCTTACAATTTTGCTATAAACTATTGAAAAATTAATACATACTTAATACATAATACGTGGGCTCTTACCCTCAAAATAATTTGATTATTAGAAGTTTATCCGAGAGAAAAACTTATTTTCGAGCCACCCCTAACATACATACATATGTACAATATAAATTAATTGTATATCGTTACCTAAAACGCAAACGGTCCTATTCAAGATAATTTTATCACGTATGCCAAATTTCAATAGGACATAGCCTATGGACAAGGTTGAAAGCTGTCTATGATTTCATCTAGGTCCGAAAAAAGGGAATCCCCCGTGAAATATAATTGTATCTCGAAAAAAGCACAACTAAGTTTTAAAGTATTTTATAAGGACTGATGATCCTGCCATATTTCGAAATGGACAAGATCTCATTTGACCCCAGCTCTCAAACAAAGTCCTTTCCCAAAATGACTCGAATATCAATTCACTTATAAACAATAATATCGCTATAAAATTCAGCATTAATAAATTTAATGTATACAAATAAATCCACCAAATTTTATGGCGATCAGTTCTCGTTGATAAATGTATACGGAAAGATGAGCTAACGGTAAGATCTCCTTATCCATTATGGGTAAGTAACCTTTAATTAAAGTACACTTATAATAGCCGATAACAAATTATCTACACTACTTATAAAATCCTAACTTTAGTTATTGGCAAGTTACATATAATAATGGCCTTTAAAGTTATTAAATCTGAATGATTTTGTGAATGTTCTTATTATACCCTACACCACTTTAGTGGGGAGGGTATATTGGATTTGTGCTGATGTTTGTAACATACAAAAATATTCGTCCTAGACCCACCTTAAAGTATACCAATCGGCTTAGAATCGTTTTCTGAGACGATTAAGCTATGTCGATTAAGCTTCCCGGCTCTATCAATAGCAAAACAAAAGGAACAACAACAACGTTAAACGAAATAAAACACACAAAAAAAAAAATACACAACGCAATGAAATCAACAGGCATCCAAACATATGAAACAAATACACAGAAAAACAAAAACAAAATACACAACGCGATGAAACAAACAGACATCCAAACATACGAAACAAAATACACAAAAAAAAACTACAAATACCCAACCCACTCACTCTAAAATATTCTCTCCCAATACCCGACACAATAATTTACAACAAACACATTCTACAATTTAGTACAAATCAAATAAAGACAGCAGCAGCAACAACAACAATAGAATCATTACTTGCATTTTTCTTTTAGTTTTCTAGAAATTTCGCAAGTGTTCGGTTGTTCGGTGATTAGTGGTCGTTTAATTAAATAAAAAATTCGGTTAAAAGTTTATAAATTATAAATATTTTTGCATAAATATAAAATTTAAATGTTTGGTGATATGTCTGCGTAAAAATATTGTTAAAAAGAAACTTGTAAATTAGTAAAAAAAGTGTGGCAAAATTGTTTGGAAAAAGACAAAATGTTGTGCCAGTCGGTGTGTTGCTTTAGTTTGGCTATTCGTTGTTAATAAAGTGTGCATGTGCGTGGAGTGTGTTAAGTGCAACAGATGGTAATGATGGAAGTGAGTAAAGGTTTGTGTGAAGCAAAGAAGGGTTAAAGAAGAGGAAAAAAGCTTTTACAAGTGTAGTAAAGGAAATAAGGAAATAAGGAAAAAAAAAAGAAAGTTTAATAAGGAATATGCTTTCAAATGTAGTGAAGGAAATAAAATGTATGTAGATCTATACAAGAAAATAAACAAACAAATATTCCTTATATTAAATAAGTTAAAATAAATAAAAGAGCATATTAAAAAGCTAAGAAAAAATAGAAAATAAATATAAAAATATGTATATAAATATAAATAATCTGTAAATGGGAAATAATATTGTGAAAATAAATGTAAGAGCAAATTGAAAATTTCTAAAGAAAGAGCAATTGCAGTTGTTTGCGGAAAAGAAACAAGCGTTAAATAAGGTGAGTGGTTATTTTATTTATAAAGCTTTTTAGAAGGTATATTGCTATTTAAAGTTCAGCTTAAAAATACGTTGCGCTAAATAAAACTACAATTTTTAATTTATATGAAGTAGTAAAATATGAAAATACAGATCTTTAAAATCGAAATCGAAAATGTATTGGCCATTCTATTTTTTCGAACAGGTTTCGTAACTAATCTTCAACTATTTCGATGATATTTGGTGACTAATATGTCGTCCTATATATTGACAAGTCTAGTCTTTGGAATATTTATCTGTCTATCATAAGCAAATAAACTAGAAAACTAGATCGTATTGAGTATTGAGGTATTTTCCGATGCCAAAAAGTGTTAAAAAATAAACGATAGTACTGAACTTTTTATCTCTGGTATAGTGGTGACCTCCGGTTGGATAGTGGTTAGTGTTCTAGTCTGGTAGACAGGAGGTGGTGGGTTCGGTTCCCACCTGAGGCACTGGAGCGCACAACAGGCCCGATAGAGACCTAGATGTATGTATGTCTTCGGATTTGATGTATATACATATATAAATACATCCTTCTTTCAAACTAACTATCTCTGGTATAAGAAATTATTTAAACAATTAATTGCGTTTTATAGAAATTTTCTCGTTATATTGAAAAATTTTCAAAATGTTCTCTTTTTATAGAAAATTTGTTAATTATTCGTTTTATACAAAAGTTGTCAAAATGTTCTCAAAAATTTCTTATTTTATAGAAAATTTTCGTAAATTTGTTTTTTTTTATCGAAAATTTTTTAAAAATGGTACCTTTCATTTTACAGAAAATCATAGTGAGTTTGTTTAATTATAGCCATTCTTTCCAATTCTTACCTATGTTTGTTTACATAATCCATAACTTTTGACTAGATTGGAATTGTTAAACTGTTTTTTTTGGACTTTAATTATTGCCATAAAACTTAAAAATCGGCCCATTAGAAAAAAGAGATGGGGTGTTAAATTTAACTTTTTCCTTTTTAGTTTAATTTTAGTATAATGTGAAGTGTTATAACATGTCTTTTTTGTTTCTTATGTAATGTGTTATATTTTCAATTTTTAGTTTACAACAAATTTTAATCTTGTCATAAAATGCCAAATTTTGGACCTCTTAAAACTTTTTATTTCTAATATTCACAGGAGCCATATGTTGATTTTTTAAAATATAATTTATAATGCTGACTTCTGTGCACTCCATTTTTGTTCCGCCCATTTGAGTGTTAAATATTTATATTGACATTAAAGTTACATGTAGAAATGTGTTAACTGTAAATGTTATAATTTCCCAAAAAACGAATTTTAATATATTTATATTTGGGATATACCACGCCCACTATATTTGATACTTTCACGTCCTAAATATTTAAAAATAACTAGACATTTTGAGTGTATTAGATTATCCAATTTTAAATTAAAACAATATTTTTGAGAAAAAAAATACTCCTGATGGAGTAAAAAACGTGAAAATTCCATCTTTATAAAAATCTTCTATCTATTCTCAATTAATCTAAAATGTTGCCACATATTAAACAAACCTAACGAAGATAATACTATTTATTAAATATGTTCGCCGTTTATCGTTGTGTTGAGAAATTGAATTTAATGTTACAACATGATAATACTATTTTTCAATTCCTATATCGACTTCTAGGTACACTTACCTTCCCCAACACAATCAATCTTTATGGCATTTGCGTAAAAGAGTATTTCATGTTGATTTTTTTTCTATCAGGTTGCAAACGTTGAAAGGAACAACGAATGACATGGGTACTAACAACATATCAACAGCGCACAACAGTACTACCAATAGCAACAACAATAGCAGCAGTAATAATTAACAATGCTTTCAACATTCATTTTACAAATTGTATGCAAGCACTTGAGCTTAATTGTATCCATATCCGTTTGGAAAATGGTTACATTTATACAAGTGCATACATACCCATAAATAGATACATATATACATATGTATGTATATTATCAGCAGTACTAACATCATACAGTACAACACTATTGTTGCTGTAGTAGTTGGTAGGAAATTGTAGTTTTTAATAGTTTAGTTTTACAAATTGTTTTGTAGAGCTAACATGTGCTCGTTACACCCAAAGAAATATATTTGAATTCTGTTAATCAGTTTTATTTTCATCCTGTATAAATATGTACATGTACATACATATGCATTAAAAATAAAAAAATTAAACTTTCGATAACACACATTAAGAATGATTTTTTTTACTGTGTGTGGATATCAATCATTATGTTTGAATTATAATTATAGAAAAATCCTTTATATTTGTTTTGTCAATTTTTATCTCTTTGAGTGTATGAAAAGATTCCATGTAATGTGATACAATGCCTTCGTCACTTGTCAATGCGTTAAATGATACAAGACAAATGCCTTTGCTGACGTTCCTTTTGGCTTTTCATGTTGTACAGTATATGTATATACATATACATATATATGTTGTATACGTATATGAATACCCAGCAATTCAAGGATACAGTCCCGAATTAATTTCTTAACCTACTACGGTAACTAATGCTTACTAGTTACATTTCCAGCTATATAACTAATGATTGTTGAACTGTGGAAAATTATGAAAAAATAAAAAAACTCTTATTGTATAAAATTACTTTTACTTATTTCTTATTTGTTTGTGGTTTTAACCAGGAACAGAAAATAATCATTTAATTTGTTTATGTATAGTTTTAATTACGTAATTCTTTACCTATAGGATAATTTTAAAAAATTTCGAACAAAAAAGGGGATTTTGAACATGTCCCTCTCCTCACTCTATTTATATAAATACTAATTTTAAAGTTATCCAAAATCGTTACGGTTTAGATTTTATCGAGGTTCAAAGCTCATATTTGTAGGATCTTTTCGTGGTATATTTTCTAAACTATTTATCCGATTTTAATCGTTTAATTTTTATTAATGCCTATATCATGCCATTTAACAATACATTTGTTAAAATATTATAGTTTCAAAATAAGGATAATGATATTAAAAAATCTTAAAAACGGTACCTTCCATTTTCTGTATTTCTTCACCAAAAATAGATTATAGTGTGTGTACTCAACAAAATACAAAAAAAAAAAAAAGAAAATCACAATGAGAGGATCAACTTTTAGTAAATTAATCCACATCATTACCATACATATTTCAAATTTTTTAATTTTTTGTTAATATTGTCCAACTACAACACATAAGCATTAATTGCCCTGCAGTACGACGAACTAGTTCGACAACGGCGATATGGCCGATTGACACCTTACGCATAACATGTTTCCATTAATTTCACTAGTTCAAATTCTTCAACAAAAACTTAATTCTGAAACTGGGATTGATCTTGTGGTTTAACGTTTTGTAGTTAGAACCTCTCACATCTGAGCTACTGATCTCTAGTTCGTACAAAGCTCTAATTTTATTTATTTGGAATTTATTTTCATAAACTTCATGCGAAAATTTCTCAAATGTGAACTATTGATTACAATGGTGAAATGTAGTGAACGTTTGGACTATCAACCACTTCATTTACCAGAGGTAACTAGTTAGTTGAGATCCTCGATAAAATCTTAACCGTAATAAATTTGGAAATTTATGTGAACTTTTAACTTCGTATTTATACAAAGAATGTGTGTACAAACTTTAATCGAAAATTAAAAAAAAAAAAACAATTTTTGATTATTAAAATTAAGGTTTTTGGGAGATGCTCACAAAGTTAAAATTTGTTCAATATCTATATGAGTATGCTATATAATTGTTTTCTTATATTCGGCGGATTTGAACCACATTTGACAGTATTTAACTTAGATAATGTTTAAATTAAAAATACAAGAACAGTTCACTACGTACACTTTGAAGGTGTTTTTTATTTTACTTTGTCGAACTGCTGGGTAAATGTTGCAGTAGATATACATACATACATACCCTGCCAGCAATTTTCTAATCGACTACTAGAAAAATTAGTTTCTAGTTTACTTTTACAGACTGACTATATGTTAACTACAATGTAATGCAGAGCTGTCTCGAAATTTGGTATTTGGCAACGTAAACAACCGACTTTTAAAGACTAACTACAAGCTAACTATCATGTTATGCAGAAGTGCCCCAAAATTATCTGGAGAGAATTTTATTCAGAAATGTTCAAAAATTTGGTATTTGTTAACCTAAGCAACCGACTTTTAAAGACTAGCTACAAGCTAACTATCATATAATGCAGAAGTACCCCAAAATTATCTGGAGAGCATTTTTTTTTGACATGTTTTCTCATGTTTCTTTAATATTTGGAATTTAGTTTTACATTTTTGTCATTTTCTTGTATACATTGTGAAATTAGAGCCAGTAAATTGGAAATATAAATTATAAAAGGTTAAATATTTCAAAACTCGGTCTCTAAATCCTAAATTCTGCTGATTGATACTATAAATATAGTACATTAATAGTTAACATTACACATAACATTTTTAAATTTATTTAGATTTGGATCATGGATACCGGTGTTATTATTAGTTCCCCTGCAGAAAACTGATGTCTATTAATTTTAACAAACTACTATCACGACTTGAAAAAGCAGATCATATTGCACAAACTTTCCAAATCTTAAAAAGGTGTTTATTTTCACAGTATTTTCAACTACTTATCTATGGATCTAATGAACTTGAGCCATAAATATCTTACAGAATAAGCACTGGAAATAATTTTCATTTTCAATTATCAAAACAAAGAAGATTTTAATATTTTATTAAAGCGAAATGTAATTTAGATAACTAATAGTTAAATAAATTTTAAATATATTTAGTTAATGTAAATAAATTTTACATATATTTAATTAAAATGTAATTAATTAATACAGTAGGTAATACAAAAGAAAACTATTAGTTGACTTTTCTGCAACTAACTTTAAGTTATTTAATAAACAGGTAACTTTAAACTAATCTTTTTGTAACTAACTTTAAGTTAGTTGAAAAGTTATGCAGAGTCGGACAATTGACTACTGCGTAGGACATCGCCATGTTAAAATAGTCAGTTGGCTCCATTAAAAATAATCCAATGATCAACCATAACTAGTTGATGAAAAAGTCGGCTTTTAATGCATTTAAAGTTAGTTGAGCTGCTGGTAGGGTATGTACTGTGTGTATATAACGTCATTTAGTAGTAAGTGTTATATTTTGTTGTGTTTAAACGCGTCTACAATGTATTTGCCTTCGAAGAAGAAGAGGAAGGAGAAAAATTCGCTTAAAAACTTTTCCACTTACTTAGTTTATAACGCTATTCATTTTATGAACTTTTAAGTGATTTCTTAATGTTTATGAAAAAATCCACTTGAACATTATAAAACGAAATGGAGCCAATTTTTTATTTATTTTTGTAAAAGTATCTTTGATTTCACCCCACAATACTTGTTATAACGGAATGGTTAGAAATCAATAAATGCCTGAGTAGCTGAGAGAGAGAGAGAGTTACCGAAAGGCGTTAAATTCGCAAATGTTGAAAAAATATTAGTAATAATTTTAATTTCTTCCATTTATCCATCAACCATACATTTGCTTTGCCTTTATTTTATTTGTCAGTCTTTATTTTGGTTAAGTTTCTTAAAAACTTTATGCCCAAGAAATAGGTATTGCCGCGATTGCTTTCTATGTAATGGAAAATTAATTAATTATGGAAATTGCAGGAAATGCGAGAGGATTGTATTCTGTAGTACGTATTTATACCCTACACCACTTTAGTGGGGAGGGTATATTGGATTCGTGCTGATGTTTGTAACATACAAAAGTATTCGTCCTAGACCTTAAAGTATTCCAATAGGCTTAGAATCGTTTTCTGAGTCGATTAAGCTATGTCCGTCCGTCCGTCTGGCTGTCCATGTAAACCTTGTGCGCAAGGTACAGGTCGCAATTTTCAAGATAATTGGATGAAATTTGGCACGCACGTTTTATTTGACACAAGGACGAAGCCTATTGAAAATGGTTAAAATCGGTCCATTATTTCACCTAGCCCCCATAGAACAGAACCCCCCGAAAAAGGCTTCTGAGCTCATAATTATGTTAAATATACAGATATATCGATAAAATACCGCACAACTAAGTTTTATAGAAGTCTTGATGACCCTGCCAAATTTCATAAAGATCGGGCCACATTTGACCCTAGCTCCAATACAAAGTCCCCTTCAGAAAATTACTTGAATGTCCCAAATTAGCTTATAAACACAAATATCGCGATGAAATTCAGCACAATAAAATATTATGTAAATATAAATATATTCACAAAATTTTATCGGGCTTGGTCCATATTTGCCCCTAGCCCCCATATAAAGCCTCTTTCAGAAAATTAGTTTTTCATCCATAAATTGCTTAAATGTATCGGAACAAGGGAATATTGAAGATGAATGCTTTATTATGAAAATTAAATCACATTTAATATTCATAACTGGTGCAGGGTATCATATGGTCTGTCTCGCCCGACTATACTTTCTTACTTGTTTTTGTTGATTTGAAATGTGGCCTGCGATTAAATAAAGTGGATTAAAATGATTTAAACTTTTGAAGAATATATAAGACCATATATAAAGTTTCATTCTAAAATTGTATTTAAGGTCGGCATATTCATCTATGCCATAGATGAATATAACACTCTTACTTACTCTCTAAGTTTTGCCCTTAAAAATCTTTGTAAGCAAAAGTAAAAATAAATATTATTCATTTGAATTTTAAAGGTTTTAGATAGAAATTTTTTCAACTTGACCAAAAGTTCATAACTTAAAGTTTATAATCCTTTAGATAAATGGTTTCATAGTTTATATACAAAAAGTCCCAACAATAAGGAAACCTATTAAAGTTCACAAGACAAAAATAAACAATCTAAAGTTTTTTATTTTTGCATTTGTGTTGCAAAAAATATACATTTTATTTATTTTTTTAATGTTTTTTTTTAGGATGCCATTTTTTTAAACTTAGCTTATGAATATAAACTACATAAGAACATAACGGAAAAATGCATTAGTAAATACACATTTAAAATGTAGGAAAAATGAAAAATACTTTGTTATTGTATGTGTGTATGAAAAGAATGTAAAGATAAGATAAATAAATAGAACAGATAGTTAGTATTAGTTAGTGAAAAACTTTGATGTAATCATAAATATGTATTAAATATTTAACATGACAAATATAATGTTTAATTTATAAACGTGCCTTTGTATACAAACTGTGGCAGTAGCAGGAAACGCATTATTTCTTTCGTTTATTCCTGATTTGTTTATAGACAATTGAGGTATAGATAGTAAGAAGTAGAAAGTAGTTTTAAATAAATAACTTTTTTATTGAAACAGACAACCAGTCGGTTGATTTGCGAACGGCAAAGCTTATTACATTTAGTTATGTATTTATAACGGTTTGAGTGTCAATTTTTGAATGTAAATTTAATTGAAAATTCTTCATTTTTTTATTATTTAGAGGTTCAAACTTGATTGTATGTTTCTCTATGAAATATATTTTTTCCTTTATCATTTAAAAATTGCAAGAAAGTCTAAATATAACATGTATGAAATATTGCTTTTAAAACATAAATAAAGAAAGATAAATGGAAAATACTAAATGAAAAATGATAGATAAAAGTACAAATATAGAGAGTTATTGGGAAAACAAAACTTAGAGAGTTATTGGGAAAACAGAAGGGATAAAATAGAAAGGTATTGGAAATCGGTCTTGTAATGTCAATTAAAAGCGTAATTATTTTGGAGTGAGTAGTTTAAGAAATATGTAAGAAAGTTTTTTAGTAAAAATGTTGGTTGTTATTATCTGTGTAATGACATGAATGAAATATGAAAAATATAAAAAACCCTAAATCCCTTGTTAGTAACAAATAACTTAAATCATTAGTTAAATATTAATAAAAAAGTGAGAAGCATAAAAAACACAAAAATAATTTGTTTTAAAATTAAAGCTAAAACCTAATATTAAGAAAAATATAACCGAAAATCAATAATCGCGTTGTCCTGTTAGAGTTAGCCGGATATGGATAAAGTCATTAATGCCTTGAGTGTTTTGTTTTTAGTTATTTTCTATAAACTAATTGTGATCGTTGTTGCTGTTTTCGTCCTAAATAGTTTGTTGTTTAAACGGAATTTTCGATATAATGAAGGGTTTGATTTACCATAAGGCTTTACCATTACCGTTGCCATTGCCGTTACCATTACCGTTGCCATTGCCATTACTATTGCCGTTGGTGTAAATAGTTTGTAAACGTCTGGTTTGCTGCTGACGAAGAGCATTTCTTAAACCATTGCTGCTGTGGCCATTTAAACGCAATTCCAAACTATCATCTAAATTATAGCGGCCATTACCATTACCGTTGCCATTGCTTGCATGACTGAGACCGTTGCCATTGCCGCTTCCATTGCCGTTACCATTACCATTGCCGTTACCATTAACATTTCCGTTGCCATTGCGAAGAGCGCTTTCCTCTCCATTGCCATTTCCATTCAGGATTCTAATACTGGCCGAACTAGTGGCTGTTGAATGACGACCTAAAGAATTTTGCAATTCGTTGCTGTCCAATTCTTCCAACAATTGTTCACTGGTCCGTCTGCCGTTGCCGTTTAATAGCAAATTGCCATTGCCAGTTGTGCGTCCATTGCTGGTAATTCTAGTGGAGATCAAAGAACTGCCTCTTAAACCATTTCCATTTAAAGCGTTGGTTGTACTAGTTGTGTCTAATAACGACAAGGGAGAATGTATGACTGAAGCTTGAACTGTGGCACTGGCAGGTTGAGTAATAACTATCTGAGGCTGTGCAGTACGTTCAATTGTAAGACGAGCTGTATTGTCACGTATGTCCTTAAGAGCTGAAATATCGCGGGCTTGAGCAAATACAGAGCCACTGGGAGTGCGTGACAAAAGAGTGGGAGGGTGTGAAACAACAGTGGCGTGTACACTGTGGCCTAAAGCTTGGTTGGGGAGAGTTTGGGAGAGTAATAAGGCTTGTTCATTGGTCAAACGTTCTTGGGATTGTTGCAATTGGGTGCGCAATAATTGCTGTTGTTGTTGCTGTTGGGCACGTTGTAGTTGTTGTTGAGCTTGCAATTGCAATTGTTGCTGTTGCAATTGCTGTTGCTGCAACTGTTGCTGCTGTTGTTGCTTATATTGCTGTTCGAATTGTTCCATCAAATGCTGAGCTTGAGAACGTGCTTGAGTTTCTGCTTGAGCTCTAGCCTGTTGTTCTGCCTGAGAGTTTTGTTGTGATTGAGCCATTGCCTCAGCTCTTACCTGAGCCTCGGCCAAGGCTTGAGCTTCAGCATATGCAGCACTCTGAGCTTGAGCTTCAGCAATAGCATGAGCTTGCAGTTGAGATTGCAATACTTCAATGCTATTGTAACGTGATGAAGATGATGTACCAGCAGCAGCGGATGCACGTAGGCGTTGTTGTTCATCTAACATTTGTTTGGAAACTACTGCATTAAAGCCATTGATATCATCGGCTGTATATTCCACAACTCTGCGGGTGCCATCGGGTTCAATAAGTGAATACTACAGAAGAGACAATAACGAACAAGAACTTTTTTATATTATAGATTATAATTGCTCACCTGTCCTTGTACCACATCGCCATCACGTTTTTCTTCTTGTTGCTTGTCATCGCCGGTCAACGAATCTCTGACATCATAAGCAAAACTATACTGAGGATGAGCATCATAATCTTCCGATGAGGTAACAGAGGATCCCAATTCATTTCCCAATTCCGATGAGTCCGAGGCTTGTTGTTCCAGTGACGAGGAATGCTGCTGGTCTTGTTGACCCAAAGCAGCTTTCTGTTGTGCAAAATGCAGTGCATGCAGAGCCGGATATGAAGCTCTAACAATGTTGCCAGCCAGCACACTCAAACACAAACAGGCAATAAACTGGAAATTGAAAACAAAATGTTGTAAAAATCTATAAAAATTGCAAAACATGAAACAAAATTAAATATCAAGAACAAAAATTGAAATGCATTGTGAAGAAGTCATTTGATGTTATAAAAGTTGCATAAGTAAAGAAGATATAAACAAGTAAGAAATTATAGTCGGGCGAGGCCGACCATATAATACCCTACACCTGTTATAAAAATAAAATGTGATTTAGTTTTCATAATGAAGCATTTAAGTTGAATTGTAACTTGACTTGAATTATACTTAAGCCATTTAATGTTGAATAAAATTGTGGACATTTAAACCGAATTTTGAAGGGGGTTTTGAATAGGGGCTATGGTCAAATGAGACCCTATAATTATAAAATTCATGAGGATTATTAAGGCTAGTATAGAACTTGGTTTTACAGCTTTTTGTCGAGATAGGAGTATATTAAACATAATTATGAACTTAAAAGGCCTATTCGGCGGGTTCAGTTGTATGGGGGCTAGGTGAAATAATGGTCCGATGTTAACCATTTTCAATAGGCTTCGTCTGCGGTAGCTGTTGTTGTGTTGAGTTGTACCTTGCCTGTTGAGTTGTACCTTGCCTCAAATATAATTAAGCTATTTATTGTTGAATACAATTGTGGACATTTAAGTCGAATTTTGAAGGGGGCTTTGATTAGGGGCTATGGTCAAATGAGACCCTATAATTAAAAAATTCATGAGGGTCATCAAGGCTGGTATAGAACTTGGTTTTGTAGTTTTTTGTCGAGATACGAGTATATTAAACACAATTATGAGCTTAAACTCCCTATTCGTCGGGTTCAGTTGTATGGGGGCTAGGTGAAAAAATGAACCGATGTTAACCATTTCCAATAGGTTTCGTGGAACAATAGAAGATCATGTGCCAAATTTCATTGAATTATCTCCAAAATTGCGACCTGTAGTTTGATTACAAGGTTTACATTACCCTCCCCACTAAAGTGGTGTAGGGTATAAAAATGAAGAGTTTGTAATGCAAGTAGTACATAATGAATGGAATAAATAAATAAATAAATAGTTTTTATGACTTTTGAGTCCTTGTAGCTCTAAGTTTTAGCTGTTCGTTGTAGTTGGTGGGTTAAGATTATTAATTTCAGAACAATTTAACACTTGAAATTAATTTGCAATTAGAAGGACCTTGGTTGATTATTACCTGAATGTGAGCTTTCTCTTGACAATAACATTACATTTTAAGTGGGTCGTGATAGTTACTATAAATAGTATATTGTTTATATTGTTGGAATCCTGTTTTATGTTTAATCAACGTTGTGTATACTGAATATACTATGTGATTTTCTTGCTAAAAGCGACGATATATCTTTGTTAAAGATTATTATTTTGTAAACTTTATTTTTTTCTCCTCATTTCCCAAAAACCAAATGATTTTCACTTTCATTTCTATTTTGAAAATATGAAAGAAAACTTTTCCTTATGCTTCTAAATTACTATGTGTGAAAAACTGATGGGATGGATGTTAAGATGATGTGGATGATGATGGTTTTATATAAAATACTTTCATATCTCTAGTTAAATAAAAGAGAGTAAAAAATAAATGAAAAAAGTCCTTTTTGTATAAATGCTCACGCACGGCTTTTATTTTTGGTCTTGTTATAGTCTTAATGTGAATGAACATATATATATATATATATATATGTATATACATTCATATGTCTAAGCACAAGTATATATGAGTACATACATGTGTATGAACCAAGCAAAAACTCGGCAATGACTTGTACTTTTATGTATAATCACTTACTTTTCAATGACTACTAGATATTTTACACACAGAAGGTAAGTAAATTGTTTTTCTGTGTTAAAACCATAATTTTTTCGCACAATAAGTAGTATTGTGAGTAAAACAGCGATCTAACGAACAAGAAGCCCAAGTTCGTATTAGTTCAAAATAACTTTTTAACTCCCTATTTGTAACTACTTATTTAAGTAGCGATTTGTAAGCGTACATTGTAAGTACTTGCATCCAATGTCATCTCTGTGTTAAAATAATAAGTGAAAAGCGGGTTTGTTTTGCTTTTTAACTCATTACTTTTCAATGTAAGTTTTTGCTGGGTATATACGACTGTATAAAGATGCATGACTGAACACACATTTGGTATTTGGTATGTGAGGAATTTAGAGTAAAATAAAAAGTACCATTATATGAATTGGTGTCATCATAAATTCAACTTTTACTCATACTTTTATGCACTCTATCTAAAAAAGGATGATGTCCTTAAGATTGTTATCTCTTTAAGTAGATATGTACTTATACAGATGTATGTATTTACATAAATTCAATGCCTTTTGAGAATACAATACGGAAGAGTAGCTGAACAGAATTTTATTCTACAGAATTTGTTGTAGTTTCCTTGGGAACTGTAATGTTTGAGAACATAGTTTTATTTCGGATCTCCAGTTTAGAGAGCTTTCTCTTCGGTTTAACTTTCTTTGATTTTGTATTAATATTTTTTTTTATGTTGTTATTTTACCAATATATAATCTGACAGAAATAGGATTGTCCGTTTACAAATATCTTAGGATGTGTAGACACGTTCACTTTATGTATGAATTATTAGTTTTGTGCTGGAAAGGACATTTCAATTGTTTTTTTTTATTTTTCTTAAACGCTTTTCTGGCTATTTCTCTGTTGTAGCGTAATATTTTTATGAAATGTTCTACAGAAACAATTTACAAAATGATAGATGGGCTTAACAACCCATTATAGTTAAACTTTCTTTTATTAAAGTTATTTTTCAATATTTAGTTTTTTGTTGTCATTCACCTACCCACTTCATATTCTTAGTGAAACTTGTTAATTTGTAAATGAGTTTAATAAACGTTTTAAAAACTTCTTCGGTTATCAACACTTTTTTTATATAAAAGTTTGAAATTATTTTCACTTAAACACGCGCACTCAGGTAATAAAACTGATAAACGTAGTCAATATTCCGTTTACAGAAAACTTTATAAATCCTTTTAGTTGTTTCTTGTTTGTATTTAGTATTTGGTAGACGATACTGCCGTTTTGTGATGAATGTATTGGACGTGATTGTTTTACCACACAACTATTTGCGTTGAATGCAATAAAACTTATGATGACTTAAGATCAACTTTTGGTATCTTTTATACCAAAAACACGTCAAATGAGCAAAAGTGCATCAAGTAATTCAAGCTTGCATTTAACTCGACACACATACACAATGGGTAAATATGTGCAAATATCTTACAGCCCTTTTGTGTTTTCGAAGTTAGTGTTTATTTAAGACATAAAAATATAAAAAATAAACAAACATACTTTCAAATTTGTAAGATTAAAATTACAAATGACCTTCTTTGAAAGTGGCTGACCGGAATTTTGAACACAAAATATGATACACATACGTTTTAGAACGTATACAAATCGATATATGTACATGGGTAAATTATATGCAAATAGTCGTACAAACGTTTAGTTAATGTAATGGTATGACATTTCTGAAATACATATAAGATATTTTGGCCAAGAAAATTTCATAAAATATTTCCACTTTAAAATGGAAAATATTAAAAATATGTACATTAAAGAGCTAAATATTAAAAAAAACATTTCACCGTGCATTTATGGTTAGATGTTATTGATCACATTTTTTTTAAAGATCAAGAAGAAATTTTTTCATTTAATTGAATAGAAGAATTAGCATGTATATATTTATAATTTTTGAAAGAAACTTATTTTTCTTAAGATTTAAATTGCAAATTCCATGAAATTTTTGTTACATCAGGTATTGTCGGTCACGTTATGTCACACATAACGGCTTGTACAAAAAATTTGAAAACCATTTTTTAGTTCTAAAAGCTGAAAAACGATCTAAAAAATATTCCAAATTATACCTAAAAAGCTTTTAATCAAGTAGCCAGTGAAACTCGCAGATTTTTACATTTTTGTCAAAAAAAAAAGAAAAAAAAAAGTGAACTTCTATGTCTGTAACGTCACGCACTTTAAGTACTTACATATATCTTATGGCCATTAAGTTCTTTCAATTTCTTCTCTCGACTAATTATAGAGCTATTGAAACCCTATAAAAATATATACATACATATACATTAGACCGACTCACTCTGTATGGAAAGTAAAAATGTGTTTTTGTTACCCCTCTCAAAATTTACCTTGCTTTGTTTTATGACGATGACTGAACGGTCTATCGATGATCGTTCGGTCATCGCTAGACTTAAAATATTTTGGGAACCATCATAAAACAAAACAAAGATTTTTTAAAGCTGGGTAAAATATTGAATTGAACATGAAAAAAAAATTTAACATACAATATTATCTTGAAAACTGTCCAGCTCACGAACGGACAACACTAAAGCCAAAATATTTTGGTTAATATCATATTACATAACAGGGAACAGGGGTAACTCAAGCACTATTTTTTGTGAGTCGGTCTAATATACATACCTATGTCCCGTGGAGCACTTTTTAGGACGAATACCTCTAAAACGATGCGTTTGAATGTACTAAATACGAGAAAAATAAAAAACAATTTTTTAAAAAGGTCTTCAGTTCCCTACTTGCGATTGAAAAACTTGATCTCAGTACAATATGTTCAAAAATAATTTTCTGAAATTTCGATAAAATGCGAAAACAATATGCCTCTCCAACCCACTAAAAATCATTTTGTGGACCAAAAATATTATACAAAAATGTTTAAATTATTTTTCCCGTAATCAGCTCAAAATTATGGAATTTTTGAGACCCATTTGGAAAAAATCGAAAATATTTTATTTTTCAAAAATTATACTGACGTCAGGATTTTCAATCGCTGGTAGGGAACTGAGGAATATACAAAAAAAAATATTTTTTATTTTTCTTGTGTTCAGTACATTAATACGCATCGATTTAGTGGCATTCCTACATGAAATTCTTAAAAAGCCTGTTCCTCGGGACACTCTAATGTACATATATAGAAAGGTATATTTTTCATCTCGTTAAAACGTACGATCTTCACGTTCGCGTTCGATCGATGGAAAAGCCCATATATAGATCATTGTATTATTCTGACAATTATCTACTTGTATTAAACCTAAATTTTGGACAAACACAAATTGTAAATTTTAAGTAGAAACTATTACAATAATCTCATATTTCAAATTTCATTGTTAAACTTTATAAGTTACTTAATTAAGTTAAAACAAGTTGCATATATTTATGCGATAATTGTAATTTGATGTATGTACATCAATGTACATAAATATATTTAAGATGTCGTCTGGTTGGCAATTTGCAACAAGATTTTTTCTACATAATGAAAAAGATATTTAATTATTATTATTTATGGAAATAAAAATAACAATTTTGCAGTAACATTGCATCAATAATAGTGATGAATAAAATAATAAGTTTATATACATAATATTTCTACTACACTTTGACGAATTTCTTTTTCAAATGGACCTTATAAATGTAGTAAATATTTCAAAATTTCAGCGATTTATCGCTCAAATTTATGTATGAACATTAGGTATCCAAAAAAATATGGATTTTGTATAGATTTGTCTCATTTTGCTCATTAGTTAATATAAGCATTTTTGCTGAAATTCAAATGTAAAACAAATTGAATTCCAGTCAAACATTCAAATTTCAAGTGTTGAAATACATTTGTTTTGCACTTTAATTCGATAGCATTCTCCAGTTAAAAGGGAACTTGAATTCGAGTCGAACATTACCATGTTATTACAGTTTAATTCAAGCCATGTAAAGCCTTTATTTGCGATTAACATTATTAACAAATTTGTAAATTTTTGACCCAGCTCACCAAATATTGACTTCAGGTTTTGGTGCGAACTTCAGGTCCATACAAACAGGGTCACCCTAATATACATATATGTATATTTTTGGTCCTTAAAAACTCCGTCTGTTGAAAATATGCGAAGACGAAATAATATAAATTAAAAAAAATGCATTCAAAAGAAAAACCAGGGAAACAAAAAATACTCGGCAAAAAGTTGTTCTTAAATATGCAGTATGCTCTTAAAATGTATAAAATATGCTCCAAACTAAAGCCTAAATAGGCTGGAAATTATGTTCTGAAATAACTAATATTACATCCTATTAGATTTATTTTTTATAATTTATTCCTCTTATTGTTTTAAGTACTAAAATTGTTTATACAAAAATATTAAAAACCAATTTAAAAAAATAAAATGAGAACATTTCTTGGTTTCACTGGTTATTATATGTTTTCTACATGTAGAGATAAAAATATTGATATTTTTATTCTTCTTACAGTCATAATTATTTTTTATATTCCAAATTTTTTTGATTCTTACTGGGTGCTAACTACTACTAACAAAAACTACTACTACATTCCATTTATTACTATTATTTTCAAACTACATATCGCTCATTTACTACAAGACTGGCATAACTCAAAATTTGTGTTGTTTGAACCGTGTATTTCATAATATTTATCGTTTTTAACTATTTTATTTAATTTTATCTTTGTTTTTAAATGTCTACTATTTTTGGTATTAAAGTGATTTTTTGCTGTAAACGTCAAAACTGAAATTCACGTTTTTCATATATTTATTTCAGAAAAAGTAAAATTTCATAAAACATTCTATAGCCATTTGAGAGAAAATGCGGGTGAAAAATTTGACAGTCGTATGGCTATCCAAATTTTTTTTAAATGATTAAAAAACAATTATCATTCATTTTATGTAAACACAAAGAAAAGAAACAGCTGTGTCCAGTCTTATACCAATAGTGCAAATGCAAAAATATGTATTAGTCATACGACTTTTATTATCTTTTTTATTTAATTTTAATTTGATTATGACAGTTTCGTAGTAAATGAGCAATACGTACATGTATATATGTATATTAAAATTTATTCAACGTCTCTCTAAAGTCATTGCAAAATTTTGGCGTCACCAAAATTCAATAACCATAACATTGAAACGGAAAACAAAAATGCTGCAGACATATTGTTGTCTGTTTTAATGCACAGACGAAATAAATATATACGTAGTGGAAAATTGAACATGTTTGAACAACAATAAGCAAAGTGTTGCAGACTTTTTGAGTGAAATGTAATCCGACCCTGTAAAATGAATAATATAGCTATGCACTGATTATTTAAATATTATGATGCTAAATGTAAGAGATTTAAACCAAAACTAAAAGTTTTAATTAAGTAGTTAATTTTCGTCAATTTATTTTCAATCTGGGTTATCACAATAATCATATTTCAATTAAATCGTATGTATCTTAAAGGCATAAAATAAACTATTTTTTAAGTGATAAATAATGAAAGTGTTGCGTCACCGAGTGACTTAAACATCATTTGGCCCTACCTCTTATACAAAATTCCCCTTATAATATAAATATCTATGTACCAAACTTTATCAAATAATAAATTAAATAATTCGGATACAAGGTAATATTCAAGATAAATGCTTTATTATGAAAAATAAATCACATTTAATATGTATTCATATGGTCGGCCACGACCGACTATACTTTCTTAATTTTTTTAAATAATATTTGACATTTTAGTGAGGATTTCATGTTTTAGAAAGAAGTTTTAAATATACAAAACATTATAATTTAATCTATTTTATAAAGAATTGAAGTCGAATAAATAAGAATGTTAACTTTGATGGTTATAAAAAATAAAAGTTGCTGATTTTCCCGCCGAAAATTTAAATTTGCTTCATTCTAAGTTCGCACAGTGGTATAGAAATAAAAAAGAGGGAAATAATTCTGTAACATGTAAACAGTTTGCCTGATTCAAATATAATTTTCTAAAAATTTTCTTAAAAGATGTATAGATTTTGAAAAGCTAACATTATATGAGAAATACTTTGCAGACCCTTGACTACACCTATGGTGAACATATGAGGTCCAAATTCAAAAGTTGAGCTCGACAACACTTCCTCTTCAAATTTCATTTGAATCGGGCAATCCTTCTTATTTTACCCTCCACCATTTTATTGGGGAGGATATATTGGGTTTGTTCCACCTTAAAGTATACTAATCGGCTTACAAGCATTTTCTGAGTCGATTAAGCTATGTCCGTCTGTCCGTCCCTCTGGCTGGCTGACTGTCCATGTAAACCTTGTGTGCAAGGTACAGGTCGCAATTTTCAATATAATTGGATGCAATTTGGTACACGCGATTTTTTTGGCCGAAGCCTATTAAAAATGGTTAAAATCGGCCCACTATTTCACCTGGCACCCATAAAACAGAACCCCCCGAAAGGGCCTTTGAGCTCATAGTTATGTTAAATGTACCTGTATCTCGATAAAAAGCAGCAGAAATAAGTTTTATACAATCCTTGATGACCTTGCAAAATTTAAAAAATCTAATCACAAAATACTTTATATATACTTTATTATGAAAAATAAATCACATTTAATATTCATAATTGGTGTAAGGTATAATATGGTCGGCCACGGCCACAAGTACTTTCTTACTTGTTTATTTCTACTGTGTGACATCAATACTTAGTTAGCTCATGAAAACGACCTTTTTAGACTTTCATAATTTTTTCATTCTTTTCTAAAGGAAAGATATCAAGATTTGGTATCATAAGAAAGGTCCTAAAGAGGCACTTTCAATTGCACATACAAAATTTTTGTGTAAAAGCAAAAGTAATCTAAATTTTTAACACAAAATTGTTTAAAAACTTATTTTCTGAAGGATATGGGGGATAGGGTTAAATATGGGCCGATCAGCTTTCTAAATCCTATGAGAAACTTAAATCGGTTGAGTTTCAATTATGTTACTGACTTATAAGTGTTTAAAAGTATCGTGTTTTTGAGGCGTATCTCACGTATCTCAAGATTTTTGAGGTGTTTGGAAAATTTCAAAAACAGATTCTTGTTCTACTCGGATCTACCTTTCAGAAAAATTTAATCACTCCCAGGTATTTAAATTTTCGTTAATTTTGTCTCTCTGTATTATCAGTCTCATATATTTTAACATCAGTTTCTCTTTTTGTCTTGGTATGTATTTTAAGCCACTATATATATTCGGTTTTATGTTTAATATCAGAAATAAAGTTATAAAAACATTTAACATTTAAATTTCACAATTGTTGAATAAATTATAAATGTTTTTTTCGAATCAGTGATGAAAAAATCTATAAATTGTCATAAAAATTGGAGAAACCACAAAAACACATACACAAGTGAACGAAAAAAAAAAACAAATACATACAAATTTACATACGCGTGTGAATGTGTAGGTTGTACAATACATAAATAAATAAAAACCTACAAATGCCAATACACTTTTATTTTCAATTTTGTACAATAATTCTGTACTTACTACACCGTGCAACAGTCATTTTCACACATGAAAAAAAAAAATCCATGTGTACAGGAAACTGTGGACCATTAGTACTCGGTTTTTCATAAAAGTTTAAATGACATACGATTTCAAAAGATGGAAAATTTTGACCCTCTCTAAGTCCGGCAGTTCTTGATCGATAGAGCACAATTCTTGGTGTAAACTTTATAAAAATAGATTTTTTGAGTTAAGTCACTTGACATGAAATTGCTCATTGAACTACAGAGAGGAAGTTAATGTAATTTAAAAATGTAATAATGCCTGCGAAAGGTTAGTAGACAGTGTTCTAGTCTGTCAAACCAGGTTTAATTCCCACCAGATTCTCCGATGTAACATAAACCCTCTTTCGGAGAAATAGGAAATTGCCAGAAATATTTTAAAATATTGTGAGTGCGTTAAATAAAAATTCGTTAAACAAAGAAATTTAATCAATATAGAATTAGACAGTTTACCAACATCTTTCACATTGTTAAGGAATATCACCACAATTGCCATCCAAGTTGCCAAAATAAATTCTTATTTTGTTGTTTTTGGATTTGTTCATACAAAATTAAACATTTCCTAAAACGCTATATAAAATCTGTCCTCTTTTAAATTGATAAACTTATGTGAGATGAAGTAGATTTAAACAATGTTTGTTTGTATATTTGTTTAATAAAACTTTAAAGCATTTTACACAACTTCCCCTAAGTATTGTTAAAAACCTCATCAGTAATTTGCTTTCCTATTGCGTTTTTACGATCTTTTCTAAACTTAAAAAAAATTACTCCACACTCAAATTCAGCAACATAACAAATATCAATTGTTTGGTGATGCTTTACCAAATGGGAAAACCGAACAGTGCTGAAATAAAAAGAATCTCTGCCGCTCGTTAGACCCAAAAATAAAGATTGAACGAAGCAAAATGAAAAAGTGGGGCTGAAATGTAAGAGCAATTCAATTTAGTTTTAAAGGGGCTCTAGCACAACCAAGTGTATTGAAGATTGAAGATATAAATGTACGATACACAAAGTTTTTCCATCAAAATTTAGTGGAAAATTTTCATTTTTCGCATTGCGGTGTCGTTGGATTCTTGTTTCTGTTTTTGTTTTATACTAACTAAAATCAAATCAAATTTACTTTAACTTTAATGTAATATAGAAGAACAATATAAAATATTTTGTTTGAGTTGAAAGTGTAAGGGAGAAATAGAAGTTGATATATTTTTTACGTAGATATTTTTTAGATGGGGTTAGATTTTTTGCACAAGTTTGTTGAATTTATGATGCATGTAGAGGTGAATAAATGCTAACAAGTTAATTTGTTACATGGTTGTCAAATTGAGTCCATAGATTTTAGATTGATAACAATGCTATATTGGCAAAGATATGAACATCGCATAATGGAATTGGTATACGTTGATAAAAAATAAATTATTAGAAATTTCATTTCCCGGGAAAGTGGGATTCATTTTGAAATTTCTCGGGATCGCGGGGTTTCCCGTTTATAAGAAACTAGCTATACCCAGTGTGCTTTGCTACCCTAAATGGAATATGTATAAATAAAAATCCCACTTAACGATTTTGAAGATTCTAACTACAATAGTTTTCAAGATTTATAATATGTTACATATGAGAGATGTCAAGCAAATTATTGCAAGTTCCCCAGTTTCTATCTATCGCCAATTTCTACCTATCTATAAAAAATTTGAATAATATAAGAATTTCCAAGATGCACGACATGTTGTGTTTAATTCATATATGTTGTGCCAAGCCGCCCATTGAAAGTCCGCCCGTTATGCTCTAAATGTTCACATGAACTTCAAAGTTCTTCATGTAAAATTTGAAGATTCTAGCTCTAATAGTTTCTCAGATATACGAATTTTTCTATTTGAGCTTGAAGCCCCCACATGAAAGTCCAAAATGTTCAGATGAATACTACTAAACTAATTTGTGCAAAATTTTATAAATCAAGTTCTATTAGTTTTACAGATAAACGAAATTTTACATTTAATGCATATGGGAGGTGCCAAGTTTCCCATTGAAAGTCCGCCCGTTATGCTCTAAATGTTCACATGAATTTCAAAGTTCTTCATGTAAAATTTGAAGATTCTAGTTCTAATAGTTTCTCAGATATACGAATTTTTCTATATGATTCATATGGGGGCTTCAAGACCCCTCAGATGAAAGTCCGCTTTTTTTCCTCCAAAATGTTCAGATGAATATTTAAGTTCTTTGTGCAAAATTTGAAGAATTTAGTTCCATTAGTTTTCCAGATAAACGAATTTTTGTCTTTAATTAATATGGGAGGTGCCGCTCCCCTCATGGGTAGTCCGCCAATTTATTACCCAAAATGTTTAGATGGATGTTAAAGTTATTCGTGCAAAATTTGAAGATTCTAACTGTAATAGTTTCCAAGATAAACGTATTTTTGAATTTAATGTATATGGGAGATGCCACGCCCCCTAATGCTAGTCCGCCTACTTTTTGTCCTAAATAATTATATTGACACTATTATCTAAAATATACGGATTTAATATTTTCTTACTATGGGCGTGGCTCCTCGCCCACTTGGAATTTCAAAATAAAAAGTAGCCTATTACCTATTCCAGACAAACAGAAATACGCTGTGAAAATTTGAATAAAATCGGTTCAGCCGTTTAGTTGTCTATAACGTTCAAACATACAAACAAACACACATTCATTTATATATATATAGATTATTAAATTTTAAGAATATAGCCACGATTTCAATAACTTTTAAGATATTTATAGTTATATGGCGATGCTTTAGAATATAATATGGCGGATGTTAGCATTACATCCATAACTTCAGCGATATTTACCTGTGTGAAGGTAATCATCCACAATCGCAGACAAACTGGCTAAAATTAAGAATTTAACAAGTTAAAATAAAAACTCGTTTTCAGCTTTATCTAGAAAAACTAAATAAAGAACTAAAAGTCGCGGTCCTAATGATATAGTGGTTATGAGTATCAAATCTTTGAATATATTGCGATTATTATTCGTCGTACGACTTTAGATGTTATTACAACTTTTGTAAGAAATACAATTTCCAATATTTTGGTAAAGATTATTTCCGCAGATCATCAGTTGTTTTCGAAATATTTTGTTTTTATTTTCCTTAGCTATAGTTGTGTTTTGTTGCTAACGTTCAAAGGCAATTTCATATAAATTTAAAATTTATAAACGTTAGGAGTTAACGTGTAAAATTATACAAGTTAATTTTAACGTTGATAAAAGTGCTACCAATTCAAAAATAAAAATACAAATATTAATGTGTTTATGTCAAACAATAAAAAAATATTTTAAAACAAAATTTAAATCAAAGAAAATTACCAAATAAAAAAACCTTTTCAAGAAATTGTAAATAATTTCAAGATTTAGCAGATTTCTTCTGTGGAGTGATGCCAAGTCAGGTAATGTTCGTTTTGTTGCTAACTTTAAGCGTTAACACTCATTGATAGCAACAAAACACAACTTATGTTACTTAAAAATATCAATTTAACTAAAAAGTTAGTATAAAAATATTTGAAACACATAGGACTTTTTGCTAAATCCTAAACCAATAAATATATCGATAAATGCTTTTGTGGACATAAGTATAACCAGTAGAGGTACAAATTGCAATAATAAAAAAAATTTTGAAAAATTCCACATAGTACTAAAATTCAAAACAGGGACGATATGTTATGAACCAGCCGGAATGGTTTTTATTCCCTGCAAAAAATATTATCCCTAGAACCACCGTAAAGTATACCAATCGGTTCTGTCTATTTGCCCGTCTATATAAACCTTGCCATCAAACTACAGGTGCCAATTTTAAAGCTATTTGATGAAATTTTGCAAATACTCCTCTTTTACCTTAAAGACTCAAAACCTGCAACCAAATAATCAAATCTGCCGAAATACACTAGTATCACAAAAAACGAAAATTTTCAAAAAATCGGTTTTTAGTCAATAAATTTCTCAAAAATAATAAGGTACTAGTATTTTTTCTTAGTTTTAGCACCTTTTAATATATTTTCTCCGAAATTAACATTTCAAAACAATATATGTACATATTTATTGTAAACATTTGTTTTTTTTCAAAAATCGGAAATTCCCGCACAATTTGCCGGAAATTCGGGATTGAAAATTCTGCGGAATTCCCGGGAATTTCCATCAAAAACATCACAGGTATTGTTCTTCGTAAAAAAGGTGTTAAAACAAGGAATCAAAGGTTTTACTTGAAACATAGTTTTATTTAGAGTACACAAATAAGTATTAAGTATTTTGTATAATTTTAACAAAACAATTTAATTTCCTTAACTAATAACACAGTGCAACATGAAATAATATAACAAAAAAAAAAAAAAAACGTGTCTCCCAGTTTTTCCCAAAGTCATGCATTTTTCTTATGGGACCCCCAAGATTTGGGGCTTCGGAGACATTTTTGCACAAAAAGTGATCACTTTCTCAGGCTCATATCTTGCAAACCGTTTGGAATTTTGATTTACTCTCTAAGGCAAAGTTGTGAACATATAAAATCAAAAAACTTCATTTTCAAGGTCAAAATCAAAAAACTTAAAAAAATAATTTTTTACTTTCAAGTGCTTTTCTAAATTAGGCGTACATAAGTATACTTAATATTTGTAATATCAATAAGTCATTATCACGTATACGTACAGGTGTCGTTAATAAAAGCAGTGCAATTTCAAAATGTCAAACTTTCCACTTGAAATGAAAAAATGAAAATGAAAATCAAATCAAAATTCCGAACGGAAAGTGAATGGCTTTGGGTAAAACTAGGAGACACTGGTATTTTTTGTCTCTTATTTAGTAGTGGTGTGCGTATATTGTTATATTTCCACGACATAAAAAATTAAACACAGTGTAATCATACATGTTTGATGTTCCAAATTCTCTTCAAATGAAATTTACCATCTAGTTATCAACAATCTATATATATAAAAATTAATGTGTGTTTATTTGTGGGTTTGTTTGTTTATTTGTTTGAAGTCTATAGATGACTAAACTGCTTTGTATATGCCTGATATTTCAAGTAGGCAAAGTTCGGTGCCCACAAACAAAGCAAGTATTAAAAGTAGTCTATTTCAGAAACTGCTACAGCTAGAGTCCTCAAATTTTGTATGGGCAATTTTTGTATAGACAATGAACAATTTTGTATAGACAATGAACAATTGTGGGCAAAATGGGAGGACTGGGTATAGTGGGCGTGGCACTTCCTATATACAGAAAATTTTGAATTAGTATTTCTGAGAATATATAAGTATAAGTTAGAGTCCTCAAATTTTATGAGAGCAACTTTAGTAATAATATGAATATTTTAGACAAAAATGGGCGGACTAGCAATAAGGGGGCGAGATACTAGGGTGATCGACTCGATTTTTCAACCGGTTTTAAAACCGGTTTTTTCTGTTTTACCAGTGTCGGTATTTTCTTAATGTTGATTTTTTGAATATCGGATAACCCGTTTTTTCACTTTTTAAAAACCGGTTTCGAATACTTTTATATGCTTTGTATTCAAAGATTATTTAAATGAAATTTTTAAGTAAATAATAATACAGCCCGTCTAAATTTTAAAAATGTTCCAGTCGAGGAACTAGCGTATATTTAAACATAAACATTAAGTTTTTCAAATTAAAATATATTTTTTTTAATTTATAATGAAAAAACGGTTAACCGATTTTTTCTGAATTTGAAAAATATCAACCGGTTTTTTTAAATGTCAACTATTCGAAAACCGGTTTTCGAGATACCCTCATGTAAATTAAGTACAAAACTTCGTATATCTGAGAAACTATTAGAGCTAGAATTCTCAAATTTTGCAAGAACAACTTTGACATTCATGTGAATATTACTGTAATAAATTGGCGGATTAGCAATAGAGATAGAATCATCAAATTTTACAAGAACAATTTGCCACCTATGTGAACTACAACTAAGACCTTAATTTTTGTACAAGTAGCTTTAGCATCAATATGAACATTTGGCTCCTTCCATATAAATTAAATACTAAAAGTCGTATATCTGGCAATATATAACAACTAGGAAAAATTTTATATGGGAATATGGCTTTAGTGTAGCAAAGCACACTGGGTAAGCTAGTATAGACTAAAAATTCACATACACATAAGTGTATTTTTGTGAACCTTATGGTTTGCGTGTTGGCGAATAATAAATATCTATGGTAAAATAACATTTTAAAAACATCCATATCTTTTCAGAAAATTTTTAGATTTTTTTTCGATTTGCTCCTAATATTTTACACCATATTTACTTAAAGAACGAACAAGATCATAGATGTGCGAACGTAAAACTCACACACTTGGAGACACATCCATTTAGACGATTTTTATACTTTTAGCATTATGCAAATAATATGCATAAATAATCTTCTTGAACATAAGGGGTAAGCGGCTCTATAATTTTTTCATTATTCGCAGTAAATGGAAATATAAGAATTGCATTCCCAGGAAGTAGTTTTTTTACTAAATAAACTTGGCTTACCATCACTGTTTTATTATTATACAAATAAGCCCACCGTCTCCATTGCTTAGAAGTACTAGTAATGACTTTCTGGTAGTCCAAGGATGGCAAAATTTATACAATTGTACTTTTTTCATATTATTGGATTATTGATGTATCGTGTTACCCCAAAAATGTATTTGATACTGTAAAACTATCATGACTTTTTAAGAAATTATTAACCAACATGCGGTAAATAGAATTATAGAGCATTATTCGACATTATTCTTGTTAAGACCTATTTTGATAACGACTGTTGTTTTTACCAATTTTATTATTTTTTTAAAAGTTATAAATATGTATAATTAGAAGATATATAAGATTTAAATCTCTATTGCAAATACATTACATTACATTACATTACATTAGAAAATTGGAACATTAGTCACAGGAATTCGAAAATATATGATGAATGAAACATTTATAAATAAAAAAACATATCAAATGTTTTTACATTTCTAACTAAATACATGGTTATAAGATCTTATAATCAAGAACCTAAAGTGTATCTTTATGTATATGAACTAATGGAGCTGTAGTCGATGAAGGAATAATATTTAATATTCTAAATATCGAAAATAATGTTTATACTAAAGCATCTTATCAAATCTTATTTGCCATCACCTGGGCAGACCTAATACTTCTAATTTATGACGTTTTACCTACTGTCAAATAAAATATATACAAAATCGTCTATGGTAATGTAAAATCACATTTCTATCTTCATCTATATTTGTTACAGTAGACATATGTATTATGTATGTATGTATGTATGTATGTATGTATGTAATGTATGTATGTATGTATGTATTGTGATGTATGTATGTTATGTATTATGTATGTTGTTTTATGTATGTATGTATGTATGTATGTCTGTCTGTCTGTCCTGTTGTCTGTCTGTCTGGCTGTCTGTATGTCTGTCTGTCTGTCTGTCTGTCTGGCCTGTCTGTCTGTTGTCTGTCTGTCTGTCTGTCTGTCTGTCTGTATGTATGTATGTATGTATGTATGATGTATGTATGTATGTATGTATGTATGTATGTATGTATGTATGTATGTATGTATGTATGTATGTATGTCTGTATGTATGTATGTAGTCTGTATGTGTATGATGTATGTATGTATGTATGTATGTAGGTATGTATGTATGTATGTATGTATGATGATGTATGTATGGTATGTCTGTATGTATGTATTGTATGTATGTATGTATGTATGTCTGTATGTATGTATTGTATGTATGTATGTATGTATGTATGTGTATGTAGTATGTATGTATGTAGTATGTATGTATGTAGGTATGTAGATGTATGTATGTATGTATGATGTATGTATGGTATGTATGTATGTATGTATGTATGTATGTATGTAGGTATGTAGGTATGTATGTATGTATGTATGTATGTATGTATGTATGTATGTATGTATGTATGTATGTAGTATGTATTGTGTGTATGTGTGTATGTGTGTATGGTATGTTGTTATGTATGTATGATGTATGTATGTATGTATGTATGTATGTATGTATGGATGTATGTATGTATAGTATGTATGTAGTATGTATGTATGTATGTATGTATGTTGTATGTATGTAGTATGTATGTATGTATGTATGTATGTATGTATGTATGTATGTATGTATGTATGTATGTATGTATGTATGATGTATGTAGTATGTATGTATGTATGTAGGTATGTATGATGTATGTATGTATGTATGTATGTATGTATGTATGTATGTAGGTATGTATGTATGTTGTATGTATGTGTATGTATGTATGTATGTATGTATGTATGTATGGATGTATGTATGTATGTATGTATGTATGTATGTATGTATGTATGTATGTATGTATGTATGTGATGTAGTATGTATGTATGTATGATGTATGTATGTATGTATGTATGATGTATGTATGTATGTATGTATGTATGTATGTATGTATGTAGTATGTATGTATGTAGGTATGTATGTTGTAGGTATGTATGTATGTATGTATGTATGTATGTATGTAGGTATGTATGTATGTATGTATGTATGTATGTATGTATGTATGTATGTTGTAGGTATGTATATTAGGTATGTATGTATGTATGTATGATGTATGTATGTCTGTATGTATGTAGTATGTATGTATGTATGTATGTATGTATGTATGTATGTATGTATGTATGTATGGTATGTATGATGTATGTATGTATGTAGTATGTATGTGTATGTATGTATGTATGGTATGTATGTATGTATGTATGTATGTATGTATGATGTATGTATGTATGTATGTATGTATGTATGTATGTATGTCTGATGCATGTATGTAGTATGTATGTATGTATGTATGTATGAATATATTCGATAATTCCTCAAAAGCATACACACGTTTTTTTAAAGTATGTATGTATGTGTAGACTGCGTACCCAAAGATGTGCCATGGAATGTTTTATCTATGTCTGTTTGCTTTAGTAAACTTATGGAAAGATAATATAACGATGGTTATTATTAGCAAAAGCCAATGTTACCTCCTCAATGGTAGGATTATTAATACAACATTCTAATAATGTAGAATATATTCGATTTGAGGTTTAAATAATATCATATTACAAGTCATAAAATACAAAGACGCCATCTTCCTATATATACTTTACAGAAATACAGCTCACGACTTGTAGAATAACACAATGACACAATAAATACCTGGGAAACTATTTCTGAATGATGCTTCCGAGTAAAACAATCTGTTTTCGAAATATTTCAAAACCTCGAAAATCTTTAGTTATAGACAAAAAACAGTTTTTGGTACTTTTTTTTTAAATGTATTAACATGGTGGAATATCATAATACGGCCAATATTTAACACCATTTCAGGAAATCAGTTTTTGGACAACTCTGTATTAGTTAGTTAATTTGAAAGGAGGATGTACATTAGAGTGTCCCGAGGAACTGCCTTTTTAAGAATTTCATATAGGAATACCACTCAATCGATGCGTATTAATGCACTGAACACAAGAAAAATAAAAAAAATTTTTTTTTAGAAAAGTCCTCAGTTCCCTTCCAGCGATTAAAAATCCTGACCTCAGTGTAATTTATGAGAAATAAATGAATTTCGATTCTTTCGTAATTGGTCTCAAAAATTCCGTAATTTTGAGCTGATTACGGGAAAAATAATTTAAAAATTTTTGTAGAATATTTTTGGTCCCCAAAACGATTTTTTGTGGGTTGATGAGGCATATTGTTTTCGCTTTTAATAGAAATGGGTGTCGAAACACACTAACAAAAATTTTAATTATTTTTACCGCGACAAGCTCAAAATCACGGAATTTTTGACACCCAATTCGAAAAGATTGCAAGATTTTTTTCTTGAACATATTGTACTGAGATCAAGATTTTTAATCGCAGGTAGGGAACTGAGGACCTTTTCAAAAAAAAAAAATGTTTTTCATTTTTCTCGTATTTAGTACATTGAAACGCATCGTTTTAGAGGTATTCGTCCTAAAAAGTGGTCCACGGGACACCCTAATGTACATATATAAATCAAATCCGAAGAAATACACCTAGGCCTCTATCGTACCTGTTGTGCGCTTAACCAGTGATTCAGGTTGGAATCGAACCCACCACCTTTGGTCTACCAGACTAGAAAACTAACCTACCGGAGGCCACAACTCTGTGTAAAAAACATCTCCAAATTAAGATAACGATGAAAAAACTATTATCAAATATATGTTAAATAAAATATATTGGACTCGAGAAACCTTAGCTTCTCCTTTCTTAATTCTTTTAAAAACTCGAAATCCGTTAAGATATAAATTTGTTAATTACTTTTATAAGTACAAAGAACCGGTTTTACCCATATCTCAAGATACTGGAGGTGTTTGACAAATTTCAAAAACAGATTATAAACTAAAATAGAAATAGTAATATATTACCATTTCTTCAGTAAAGAAATGGTATTATATTACTTTTAAGACGGATTTTTTATTAGAAATTAAAGGCGCCAAGTTGTTCAAAAATTTAATACACAAACACTATTAAAAACTACACTTAGAAATTCGTTATGGTTACAATCGACTGTAATGGTTTTGTCTGTCAAATGACAATTAAAAACACATTTTATTACAATTAAGTAAATAAATTTTACAGAAGTTTTAAGTCGCTTTTCAAAACATACATTGTTTTAAGTCTAAAAATGTTCATGCCTTATTTAATTTTTAATATTTATGTTTTTAACATAAACATATAATTAAAATAATTATAATAGTTTTGTTATATACTAAGGACATTTGATAGGGACAGTTACCCATATTTTGTACTCTTTTTACTGAAAGATTATTTTGAAAATTATTTTATTGGAAAATAACTGCTGTAAAACGGTTTTCATAACACTTTGACTTAAATTATATTATAATTATTATCATAATCTTTCAAATATTTGCAAACCATTTTTAATAGGGAGTCATTCCCTTAAAACTAATTAATACAAATTATTTGAATGCTTCTTTAAATTGCAAGTATTTAACTCGCGTAACATTTAGTTTCGTTCACATTCACTTCTATCAGTTCAACTAACCTTAATGGCTCAATCAAATACCTATCGACCAGACAGTGTTGGTGTATTTAAACCCTTCTGGCTTTGTTGGCGTCTCCTGGGTGTATTGTCATGGCAAAGAAAAGACTTTACAATAATCTATGACATTTTTATGAATTTATTTATAAATCTTTGGTATCCCGTTCATTTGACTGTGGGCCTAATACTGCTGCCGATGCACGATGAAATCTATAAGAATATGTCCATGACAATAACGTGCATAGTGTGCACCTTGAAACACTATTGCATCAGATGGAAATTGAAGGAAATCCTTAAAATTATGGATTTATTTGGCAAATTGGATAAAAGGATACATAGTTTAGAAGAGCGTGAGTATTTTACGAAATACACCATGAGAATTGCCAAATTGCTGGCGAAAATATATTTTTCTGTGTATATGGGAGCTAATGTGGCAGCTTTAGTGGCTCTGTTGTGGGATAGTGAAAGGCGACTGATGTATCCAGCCTGGTTTCCTTTCGACTGGAGTTCTTCAACCGGTTTATATTATTCAGCCATACTATACCAATTTGTGGGAGTTACCATATTGATAGTACTGAATTTTACGAACGATGCCTTTGCACCAGTGACCTTGTGCCTATTCAGTGGCCAAGTACACTTGTTATCCATGAGAGTGGCTAAACTGGGTTATGATAAGAAAAAATCTGCGAAGCAAAATGAAAGTGAATTGAATTTATGCATCGAAGATCATATCAAATTGATCAAGTATGTGGTTTCGAATAGTATAAAATGTTAAAACATATAATGTGTATTTATTTTATTTTTTAGCCTCTTTAATATCACGGAAGACTCTCTATCGTATGTCCAATTGATTTTATTCATTTCCAGTGGCCTAATATTTGCGTGGTGTTGGTATATTTGTTTTTCTATGTAGATAATTTATTTGCCTACATTTATTATACTACTTTTCTGGCCGCCATTGCAGTTGAACTGTTTCCCATTTATTATTACGGCTCGTTGTTGCAAGAGGAATTTAATAATTTGCCATATGCCATCTTCTCCAGTAATTGGCCATCGCAGACAAGATCTTATCGTCAAAATGTGGTCGTATTTGGAGAGGTTGCCCTGCGCAAAATAACTATATTAGCGGGTGGAGTTGTAGGCATTCGTTTGGATAGTTTTTTTGCCATTTGTAAAATGGCCTATTCGTTGTTCGCAGTGGCCATGACAATAAGTAGAACAGTCGGTTCTGTCCTGTATAAAAAAAGGATATAAGCATTTGCTAGACTTGTAAGGAGTTAAAATTAATTGTGATGTTGGAAGAACAAATTATAAATTTGTCAGCCTGTGAGTGATTTTTATAAATAATAATAATATATTGTATTTGTCTTTTACCCGCATTGACAGTTTTCATACAAGCATTATTTTAACCGGCAGAATATCTACTGGTTAAACGATGACCGGAGGTAGTGATATTGGCTTTTAAACTTTTAAAACTATTGTACATACTTTGAATATTATATGTTTAGACGTATAAGAATTAATAAAAAAATCGGTCCCTTATTTCACATAGACCCTATATAAACGGCTTACCTAAATAGGGCTTTAGAGCTTTTAATTACGATAAATATACTAAGTAGTATCTCTGCAAAAAATCGGCACAGCTAAGTTTTATAAAATCTGGCAATTATATGACCCCTAGCTTCTTTAAAATTTAATAAAACTTTATAACAAATCTGTATAACATTTTAAATTACAATCTTTAAAAAATTAAATCTTAAAAACGCTGTATTAAAAAACCCATGTAAAAACTGAAAACAACCTTGAAAAACAAAAAAACTAAAGAAAACCCTAAAATAAAACAAACATCTGAATAAGCAAAGAATATTCATGGCAGTTTCTTTGTGTGAATGTGCTATAAAAAAGACTTGTTTAAATAAAAAAAATTCGAAAGTACCTCCCCACAGTGTGTATACAGTCAGAGATTCTCATTAAGAAATTATTTTACTGGAAATTAGTTAAACAATTTTTTGTACCTTCGTATCCGTTTTTTCAAAAAGCAGTGACAGTGAAAAATACAATAAATAATTGTAAAGATGTTAAAACAATACAATAAAAAAATGGAAAGAATCCATATTAATATCGTTAATTATTAAAAATTTAAACCAACTACATTGAGGGTTTAAATGTAAATTCATTTTAAATTACTATCTGCCATATTTAAGAAGTAACTTGACAAAAATGTTTATGATAATTGACTGATAATTAGTTTCCATGAACAACTTATATATATAACAATTTAATAGCTTCCTATGACCATTATAGAGAATACAGCCATTTAATTTTGTGTTATATGATCCACATGTTTTTTATGAAAAACATATTGGAAATTGTTTATATCATTTTATTATTGACATTTTTCTAGAGATGCTCTGTCAACAATCAATCAACTAATGCTGTAAAAATATTTAGAAATGTAACCCACCTTAGTTATACACATTTTATTCATATACGAAATGGTTGTCTAAACACATAAATGTTTATATTGTTTAATAGAGTAGAAATTTGTAGCTTTAAGGCCGCTTTGTAAGGATGTTTATGGAATTCGTAAATTTGCAAACACATTTAAATTTCACTTTAAGCAGCTTTTAGCAAAATTGAAGTTAAATATCTTTATTTGCGATTACTTACATTCATTAAACGATTTTTAAATGCATGAATATTTGTTTGCAAAATAGATTATTTACAAAAAACCAGGATATAACTAGGGATAATGTGGGATGTTCTATTTTTAAATTAAATTGCAATTGAAATTTTCCAAGCACTTACATACAATCATTTTATAAAACTATACTTGACTGTATAAGTATGACGAATGTCATGTAATGTGGTTTTATCTCAAATACATATGGGGGATTTTCGTGTCAAGTGACTCAAATTTAAAAATCGATATCTTCCGATTTGGATGAAATTTTTGTCTTAACGACCTTAAGGCAAAAATAATAAACGTGATATCTTTTTTATCAACAAAAAAAAATATTATATCAACGGTACACAGTGGGGCAGAATGGAAATTTTTTGGAAATAAATCTGGCATTTCTAAACGGCTGATCCGATCGGGATAAAATTTGGCGTGAGCGTAGCCAAGGAGTATTCGAGTTTAAGTTTTGAAGATGAACCCTGCAGATGCCCCAGGGACGGCGCTGTGGCGGCTCAAAGTAGGGTACCTACGACATGTAAAATTTTTAAACTCGTGCCATTTTTTTGTTTTTCACCCAAATACAAAGATTTTTATATTTTGTGAAAGCGCTCGACGAGATCTTGAAAAAACATGCTTGGACATACTACTTATCTCTTATAATATCCGAGTTATAGGCATTTAAAAATTTAGTGATACAAAATTTACCATACCTTGGTCAGCCTTTTTTTGAATACCGGGCGTAATTTTGGACCAAATGGACTCAATTTTTTCTTGTTAGTTAGACAACAAAATTTCCAATAATATACAAAAAATTTCAGATCAATATCGTTTACAGATCCAAAAATATACGTTTTTTAATTTAAAAATTCAAAAAATTTTAGATTTTTGGCGTTTTTTTGCCTAAAATGTGTCTTAACTCTTTTATTAATAAAATAAAATTTTTATTAAGAACATATAACAATTTTATAGTTTTCTAAAAGGTATCTTTACGCAGAACGCTTTGGCGTAAAAAACTTGTCCTATTTTTTGAAAATGTTGCCACTGCGTCCTTCCGAATATGACCTATTTTTTATCAAAACTTCAACTTTGGGCGACATGTTCTAAAATCCCAAAGCTGGGATCAGAAAACTGAAAGCAGTTTTGGAAACCTCAATATGTTTTCTATTTACTCCAAAAGTATTTTCCCAGCGCTGAAAGAAATGTGGACCCTATGGGCAAAAAAGGAAAAAAACCCATTTTTGGGATTTTCATTCCTATTTTTGGGAATTGCGGGATGCCCTTTGACCTTTTCAATTGCATATTCTTATTTGAAATGACAAATTTAACAAGCGTTGAAAATTTCATTGAGTTTTGTTCATAAATAAAGATTTTGTCATATATTACTTATTTGTTTAATTTCTAAAACTATGATTTATATCAAAATTTTAATAGGATCGCAGATAGCTACAACAATTTAGTCCATATTTATCCCTTAATATCATTTTTTAGTTAGATATGGAAATTCTCGACCCTTTACAAAAAATTTCAAGCCAATATCTCAATTACATTCAAAAATATGTTCATTTAAACCTGTGTCCTTTAATTTCATCTTTTTCATATTTTAGTATTAAGTATGACAGCACATATTTAAATCTTATATTTACCTATTTTCTATTTGTTTGCTTATCCTTATAATTGAAAGGTCCTATTATGCTTAAATTTTCAAAAATTTATAACTATTTTTTACCTAAATTTTTTCGACAGATCATTTCGTTCTGTTTCGTTTATGATCATGTAGGTAAAAATATACAGGTAATGATAATTTCGATTCATTCACTAATAAGAAATATCAATGACTGAATTACAGGTTATAGTAATATAGTCCTAAATGTTCGTAATTTTTTACTTTGGAATACCTGTATCGGAAATGACAAGAATTGGTATATAAGTAAACTTCTCAGATTTTAAGTACCATATTTAATAAATCTACAATGAAGATTACATTAAAGTACGAAGAGTTGTGTTCCGTTTTATGGAGTATATCTTCAAAAGGGCCAGAAAGAATTGAAGACATTTCAAATTATATAAAAACTACATATAGTAGAAAAGTAGACAAAACAGGCATATCAAAAATTGAAAACTTTTTAAAACTTTTTGATGTAAAAAGTAAGTCTGTGGATGGAAATCAAAAGAAATTTCGATTAAAATTTTGTATTTGGATGGAAACTAGTACGGAAATCTCAACTTACAACACATCAACAGGAGCGCCTTGCAAGTCATACGAAGACTTATGTTCAAGGTAAAAAAAAGAGGGTCACACAAAAACTTTTTTCAATCTCAAATGAGGAAATTGCTGATACATTTAACGAAATGCTGAAAAAGGAAAACCAACATATGGATGTCGTACATATTGCAACTATTCTTCCTAATGCATCACCAAAACGACTTAAGCGAATTGTGGAAAGTATACCAACTCCAACATCATAATCAAATTTTACTGAAGAGGAAGCAATAGCGCTTATGTTGGAACTGGGTCTCAGTCGAAATAAGTACCAAATATTAAGGAAAGCTCTGCATGAAAAAGGACACAATATATTACCATCATACAAGGCGATCCAGGAAAAAAAAAACAAACTATCCTACTAAATCAACAAAAAATAATGAAGAATTGAAAGAACTGAGAGCTGCGGAAAAAAGCAGAATCCAAGAAGAATTTAAAGTTCAGATGGGATTAAACATCGACAAACCACTTTCAAGTTGCGGTAGTACAAATGACGGTAATACGTCGAGAAGGTTTTTTCGTGATTTTGAAATTACTTCAAAAATAATTGGAATCGACAAGGAGTTGCTTCGAAGAGTTAAAACTATTTTAATGGCACTGAATAGTAAACATAAAATTAATGAAAATCGATTTGGGGAATACACATCTGAAATTTCTAAATTACTTGTATCTCTGTATCCATGGAGGAAACTAACATGAACAGTACACAAAGTATTGTGTCATGGTCAAATAATAATTGAATCGAATATTCTTCCACTTGGAGAGTTAACAGAAGAAGCCCAGGAAGCGAGGAATCGAGATTTTAAGCATGTTCAACTATTCAGCTCAAGAGAATGCTCCAGGCAATCACAGAATGAAGATATTTTTAATAGTTTACTTCTATCTTCTGATCCTGTTCTTTCAACTATGCGAAAAAGATGGATTTGTTAGTTACTCTATACATCTCAAAACAAGGAAGATTTAAAGGACTTATATTACCTTCTGGATATGTATACCGATATGACAGATTATTTTATAGAAAATAAGTAGTGTTAGGAATTAACTATATATGTAGGTTGTAAGAATTAATTGTATTATATTTAAGATAAACAGTTCAAATAAAAATAG
>NW_023994271.1:160000-192500 GCF_015586225.1 Lucilia sericata
AACTATATAACCCATCTTTTTTGATGCTGGGTATAAAAGTGCTTCTGTAGAATATGTATTCATAAACATACTGTCGTCATATGGCAATCTGTTATTCTTATAACTATTTATAACAGAAAGTTAGACAGAATTCAATTGATGAACAATTGATTACTCTGTTGGTTGCCTTGACCACACACACAGATTTACACACATAAAGACACATACCACATACATATGTACATTAGGGAATGACTATTTACATTTCTTTTTGCAAATATGCAAGTTGGCATAACATAGTCTAATAGAGCATTTAACAATATGGGAAACTAGGGTATTACTTTTTTCGCTGTTGTTTATATACATACATATGTTTGAAATACAAATCTTAGATAATTCATTTAGATATGATTTTAAGAATTTAATTTTAAGAATTTTGTTTAAAGTCAGTAAAATCGGTCCATAAGAATCGGAGATATGATCAAAACAAATATGATAAAAAAAATTTTTCGCATGTTTTGATTGGGGGATGTAATGTAGTATATTTATTTGCAAAAAAAGTACTTATATATGTATATGCAGTTTCTTGACAGGGCGTGAGTTTTCGGTGGAAATGTCCATATATTAGGGTGATCGATTATTTGACATTTTCCAAGAACCGGTTTTCGAATAGTTCGAATAGTTGACTTTTAAATAAAACCAGTTAACATTTTTCAATTTCAGAAAAAAACGGTTAGCCGGTTTTTCATTATAAATAACAAAATCTATTTTAATTTGAAAAAAGTAACGTTTATGTTTAAATTTGATTAATAAAACAATGGCCCGAACTGATTTTTAACAGTTTAAAAGATTATAACTTTAGATCTAGTCGTCTAATTTACATTTTTACTTTAATGTAAAAAAATTGATAAAAGTAGGACACTTCCGCTAAACATAATTAACTATGTAATGCTAGCTTATTTTAAAATCCCTGTTTAGACAATTTTAATAGGCATTCCAACACTTCCATAATATTTTAGCCGCAAATTAATTATTGATAAAATTTTATTAATATAATTTGTTAATTAATTAAGAAAATCAAAAAAGTTTAATAAAAGGTGTATTAGAAAAATATACTCTAGTTCCTGGACTCCAATATTTTAAAAATTTAGACAGGTTGTATTATTATTTACTTCAAAATTCAATTTAAGTTTTTTAAAAAGTAAAAAACCGGGTTATTCGATATTCGAAAAATCAACATTTAGAAAAAACCGACACTGGTAAAGCAGAAAAAACCGGGTTTAAAACCGAGTCGATCACTGTACCATATATACATATGTAAATAATTAAAATAAGAAAAATTTGAAACTTGAAAAAATTTTGGTTTATATTTCAAGTCTATATTCGCCTTTCCGAATCTTATATACACTTGACCATAATGTATTAAAAAAATATTAATTTTATAAAATTTCAATTTATTTTATTTTCCCGACTCTATCAAAAGGAACAACAACAACGGTAACCAAAATAAAACAAAATAAACAACGCAAATGAAACATGAAACGGACATGACGTAATCGACTCCACTATCTATGAGGATTCGGAATATATATCACGTGGTGGTATGCCAAAAAATTTCCCAAAAATAGTTATATCCCTAATGTACATACATACGTATGTGTGTATTTTTTGAAATGCTACACAGAAAAAAATTTCAGTATATTTTTTCAATGAATGAATGAATATAATTAATTTTTTAATTGTAAAGCTTTTTTACAATAATCACAATTTGTTGTTCAATAAAGACCTTAATTGAAGTTAATTTTTCATTTAATTAAATTTCTAATTATATTTTCCTAGTTTAAAAAGTATGTATGCTTAATTTATAGTGAAAATATTGTGTCTTTAAGATATTCCTACCGGTGGAGTTATATTCAGATGTTTAATATCCACGATACATTCAAAAAACGCTTGGCACATGTATCCAAATTTCCCGGTTGATTGGTGTAGTCACTCAAGTGTATCTGATAATTTATTTTACTATGTACATTAGGATGGTCCCGTTTGTATGGAGGAAAAATAAGGTGTCAATGTTCCCAACTAAAATTAAAGTTCAATTGATTCTAAGATACCATTTCTCAAAATGTTTGTCCTGGTGTCAATATTTGGTGAGATGGATCAAAGGATAAAAAAGTCCTTTTTTGAAATTTTTATGATTTTTTTACATTTCTTCCAAAGGAAAAATATGAGATATTGGTATCATCAGAAAGGTCTTTGAGAGACGCTTTAAATTCCATATTATAAATTATGTAATTATATAATCGAAATTTTCGAATCCCTATATACGCTACCAAAACATTGCAAAATAATTGAAACAACAACATACAAACCGTTATTAACAAAGCAACCATAACAAACAAGTAGATGTTTAAGATGAGTTGTGTTCATATTTTAGTTAAATTGTAAAATTTGATCTATAATTGAATGAAACCACAAAGTGTTATATATCAATGTAAAGCTATTGAAATTGCGAGTATATGGATGTACATACTGTGTACGTTAGATAAATATAGCTAGCACAGTACCGGGGAGAAAATAGGATTAAAAATATGCAAATAAAATACAAATCATATCGAATTTCGAAAAACAGAAAAAACCAAACCATGAAAGACGATTTATATATATATGGTTTATTTGCAAGAAATATGAAAAAAATCATAAAAACCTTAAAAAAGGTCCTTTTTATCCTTTGATCCAGCTCACCAAATATTGACGTCAGCACAAAAATTTTGAGAAATGTTATCTTAGAATGAACAAAAATTTCATTTTCTGTGGGAACATCAACAATTTTGGGGCCACCCTGATGTACATACATATGTATATGTAAGTTAAAAAATTTGTTCAATAAGACAACAATTACGGAAAAATATGAGTAAATATATATAATAATACATATATTCCAATTAAAAATATTGATTTTCAGTTAATGAATATTATCATTTTGATGATTAGAACAAAATCAAAACATTAATATGAGCAATTTCATAATTGAAATTCATTTTTATTTTTTTCTGTGTAAGTGTAGCTATTTGTAGTTGCATTAAGCATTCGTCAATTCTTGCTTGCATCCTTACTTTTATTTTCTTTCCATTTCCATTTAAAAAAAAAAATTATTCACACCTAAAAGCAAGCTATAAAAAAATATTTTTTTCTTGTCCACAATGTGTGTCTCTATGTCAGCAATAAATAGACTTCGTGTCAGTTATGTATGTATGTAAGTAAGTATATACATAGTATGTATGTTAGGGATGCCAATCCCGAAATCCCGATCCCGAAAATCCCGGGATTTTTCGGGATTAAAAAATCCCGAATCTCGGGATTTGCAAAATAAATCCCGGGATTTTTTCGGGATTAGGATATCCCGAATCCCGGGATTTTTCAAAATGAATCCCGGGATTTCTTACTAAAAATTTTTTTTTAATTCTTTTTTTAGCCATAATTTCATTCAATTCGCTTAAAAATTACGATCTTAATTTATTTTTGACTTATGCAGAACAAAATTCAGCACAGCTAATCTTGTACATTTTGAACCTTTTTTTATATTGGATGATACCATATATAATACATACAAATTTATTTTTTCATTTCGTCTTAGACCCAAAAAGCATACATATTCTTTGTCTATAGTAGACTCAAATTTGGACCAAAATTAACACAAGAAATCCTAAAAGGACCTCCTCTGAAAATCAATTTGATGCCAATATTAATATCAATACGTTACAAGCAGCTATTTGATGAAATTCACTTTTAAAATAGAATCGATTTGAATCTACAAAAATAATCCAAAAATTGTGTAATATTCAATTTCTGTGGCTTTTCATACAAATTATCATATTTTTTTAAATTGATTCTCTTAAATGGAAAGTATTTTGTTGTCTGCGTATTATTTTGCAAGAAAATAATAAACCATTCCTCGATCGAAATTCATCATACCTTTTCAAATCGATTGATTTCAAATCGTTCGAATTCCATCACATACCGGAATATTTATTTTATTTCGGCACAGTCAAATATAAAATTTATTTTTTAAATGATATCTAGAAGGTTTTGCATTTCAAACTTTCTACAAATCTGAGTAATAACGGTAAAGGTGAATTAAATTGTTCTGAATGTTGATGACATTTTCCAATGAAAAGGTTCATTTAAGATCTAAATTGATATTCGAAGGATTGAACGTTTTATTTTTATTATACCCTACACCACTACAGCTGGGAGGGTATTATTCGTTTGTGCAGATGTTTGTAAAGCATACAAATATTGGTCCTACACCCACCTTAAAGTATACCGATCGACTCAGAATCACTTTCTGAGTCTGCCGTTGTTTGACCCTAGCCCCCATACGAACCCTTCAACGTCCAAAAATTTACTTATAACCATTAGTATCGCGATGACATTCAGCATAACTAACCTTTATATAAAATTATTACATCCCTCTTCCCAATTTTTTGAGGATCGGCCCATATTTGACCCTAGCTCCCACATAAAGACTCTTTTAGAAATTTAGTTTTTTATCAATAAATTGCTTAAATACATCGGAATTAAGATAAAATTCAACAAATTTTTTATGAAAAATAAATAATTTTTAAAATATATAAATGGTGTAGGGTATCATATAGTCGGCCATATTCGACTATACTTTCCTACTTGTTTTTATTTAGGAAGTATGTATGTAGTTACCAAATTTCTGAAATTATGATTTTCTAAAAGTTTTTATTTAAGAATTGGAATTAATTGGATTGCTTTAATTTAAAATTATCTTCTGTCGATTAATTTCCACAAGATTAAACAATTTTCTTCACAAACATGAAGATTTAAGATTTTCATGTATAAAATAATTAAATTTATGTAATCCCGAAATCCCGTAAAATCCCGAAATCCCGGGATTTTTCCAATTTTCAAAATCCCGAATCCCGGGATTTGTAAAAGCCAGTCCCGTTTGGCATCCCTAATGTATGTACATTAGAGTGACAGCCTTTTTAAGAATTTTATGTAGGAATAGCACTCAATAGATGCATATTAATGTACTGAACACGAGAAAAATAAATATTCCCGGTACTTAACAACTAGTTGCCGATCCTCCCCCTTGAATATCATGTTATTAGCATCGCTCCATAATTCACCCTACCTCCCATAAAAGGTCCCCTTCAGAAAATGACTTTGTAAATGACTGGCTGTAAAATAAAAGTAGAGGGGTGAAATTTTACTACATTTGATGATCAGTCCATAATTACCCTACCCCATATAACCCAGAACAAAAAGTTTAAAAAGGTTTATTTATTTATTAAATTAAAAATTTTTAAAAAGAAAATGAGGGTTTAAAATATTTAAAAATAGATTTTGCTTTTTGTACAAAAATTATGGCTTTTGTTGCTTTTTTAACTTGTGACTTTTCTTTTCCTATTTTTTGGATTCTGTCTTTTTCGCTGACAAGATAGACAAGTGGTAGCAAAGGTTCTATTTACAATCACTGTTGTTATAAGTTACTACTTTATTGTGAATTTAACAAATTTGTTTGATTGCATGTGTATAAGCATTTTTGAACAACAATAACGATGACTACTTCATCTGCTGTCAATAGAAGATGTAAAAAGAGTCGAAATGAAGCAGAAGAATATGATGCCACAAAAGCAAAGAGAGAACAATTGTTCTACAACACTTGAAGTCTAATAAAAGCAACAATAAAGCGCGAAAAAATATGGTTCAAATAAGGATTGTGAGTTTGTAGTATCTGTAAAGAGCTTATCTCTTATTTACACGCCACCACAGAAACACATTCTTTTTTTTCTTATATGTATGTATTGCTTAGTTCCATTCTAAATAAAATACCACATCAAACATACCGAATCGTAGAGAAAGTAGAATGTGTGTAATTTTCTGTAAAAAAAATACATTTTCACGTATAAATACATATGGGCAATTTCGTGTCAATTGACTCAACTTTTAAAATCGATGTCTTCCGATTTTTTTTTTGAGCATAAAAAGTGCCAATTTGAAAAAAAAAGAAATAGTTATCTAAACTCCTTTTTTGAAAAAAAACCCTGTATGACCAAAATGTCCAACATTCACCCTCTCTAACTCCGGTAGTTCTTGACTGATAGAGCTGAAAATTTGTGTCAACCTTGTGTAACCTTGGTGCAATTTCATGTAAATCTATTTTTTGAGTTGGGTCAATTGACACGAAATTGCCCATATTTAAAGTGCAAAAATTATAGGGAGAAAAAAATAAAGAGAGAAATCCAGCACCATGTAAACGTTTGGTATGGAAAACAAGTGTATAAAATAGAGAAGCCTGAAAATATTTTTAGGTAATAGAACAAGAAAAATATGATATTTAAAACGTGTTTAAACTTACAATACCATTATAATTCTCTTCCTTTCTTTGTATGTCATTGTATCTACGAACTAGTATTTTAACCTTTACAGGGATCGTAAAAGATGAATGGTTTCATTTCATTAAAGAAAGAATTGAGTTGTGTTTGTTATCATCAGGAAAAACAGAATATTAAAATTCATGTTTTATATAAATTAATGAAGAACCTCGCACGTTTCAGTTCAGTAGTTTTCAACGATGTCTTCCAATTTGGACCAAGGTGAGTGCAATTGGATAGTAGGCCAGACACAAATTTTCAGATCTATTGGTCAAGAACTGCCGGACTTAGAGGGGGTCAAAGTTGGACATTTTGGTCATATAGGATTTTATTCAAATGAGTGTAACTATTCACATATTGGTTCAGGCAAAAATTGTCTAAAGGAGTTCAAATAGCTATGTATTTCTTCATTGTTTCCAATTTTTTTGCTCAGATGAAAGCTTATACAATTTCCTTTAAGAGCTTTATAGTCCCATAATGGGATGCGGGGTGGATATCTATCAAAAAAAATATTTTTAAACTCAAGAATAGGATTTTTTTCAATATTTAGCACTTAATTTTCCCCTATTTTTTCAAAATGGAAGTTTTTGTTATTTTCTTTTTGCTCAAATAAAAGCTTAGACAATTTCATTTAAGAGCTTTGTGTTTACTTAGTGGGATGATTTTTTTATATATATCGAACCCGCATCCCACTAAATAACCACAAAGCACTTAAAGGATGGTCTAAGCTTTATTTTAAGGAAATTGTATAAACATTGATCTGACCAAAAAAAAAAGAAAATAAAAAAGAATTAAAAAAATTGTTTTTGAAAAAAAAAAAAAAATAATAAAAAATTAAAAAAATAAAACCCTTTTTTGGAAACAATAAAGAAATAGCTATTTGAAATGCTTTGGACAATTTTTGCTAAAGCCAATAGGTGAAATGTTACACTCATTTCAATAAAACCTTCTGCAAATTTCATCCAAATCGATTTTTGAGTTGGGTCACTTGACACGAAATTGTCCATATGGATTTCTTTATTTAGGCCGCCTAAGCAGAAAAAATATTAAAAAAATCTAGGACGTAAAATGTTTGAATTATTAAGAAAGAAAGAAAATGCTAATAAAGGTGGAAAAAATTTAATATTTAGAGTTGTATTTACTTTTTATATATAAAATTTTACTGGTCTTCCTAGCATCACTCTAACAATGGTTTCCTGGCACAAAAATATTGAAAATTAAGTTGAAATAATCGTTAATCTTGGTGAATAGATGTCATGTTTATCACTCACATTTCTAGGTTTTTGTTTTCAGAAAAAGTATAAATGAGAATGTTAGAAATGAAATATGAGGGTTAAACTCAGATCCGTAAGTTTGTAATTCTGGAATAAAATGTCAATAATATTTTCGAATTTTTTGAAAATGGTTGAAATCGGTCCATTACTTCGCCTAGCACCCATACAATTCTGAGATTATATTTATGTTAAATGTTGCAGAATCTCTAAAAAAATCGGCAAATCTTAGTTTTATATAACTTTAAATGATTTGCCGATTTTCGTAATTATTGGGCCTCGTTTGAAAATGACTTGAAGGTGGAAAGTATCACATTGAAATTCTGCATTAATAAATCGCTCGTATAGGACTATATTTACCTTTGCCCCTTTATAACCCTCTTTCAAAAATCACGTTTTTTGGTAACAAATTTTTAAAATATTTCGGAAATAAGGAAAAATGCTTTATTATTAGAAAAATAATCCGCATTTTTAATATGCTCACTGGTGTAGGTTACCATATGGTTGGCCATATCCAACTATACATTCTTACTTGTTTTAATTTAAAGAAAAAAATATCCAAAAAATTACTCAAAATCAGGCAAAAAGAAAACAATCTGTTTTTTTTTTTAATTTTTTTTTTTGGGGTTGATTGTTAGGTTCCCAAAACAGTCACTCAAAAATCAATACTCATTTTCAAATATTTTTTCAGCACTACTGAAGAAAGATGGTAAATGAAATGATAAATGACAATTTTTATTACAATGTAATACTTTTTCTTTGCCCATGAAATGAAAAATATATATTTTTGGAAATGACTTTTTCAGGTGGTTAATTAACCATTTTTATTTTTTCCCATACATCGAAATTTTGATATATATTTTTAATTTCATGGACAAAGAAAATGCATTACTTTGTAAAAGCGTGTTGCTAGCGCATATTTTTTCGTAAAGGCATAATTTATCAGGTTTTGAATTTAATAGGATATTTAAGTTATATTTCCATTTTTTTTTAAAATTATTATTATTTTAACTTTTTTCAAAACATTTTATCAAAATTTGAAAAAATTTATGTTTTTTATTCAAAATTTCATTTAAACAAGTAAGAGTACTATATTCGGCTGTGCCGAATCTTATATACCCTTCACCATGATGTGTTAAAAAACAGTCAGTACGAATTTTATTACAAAAGAATCAAAAAATACCAATTGTATCCCATTTTATACGTTCTAACTTAATCCGTGCTCTTCATGCTTAATTTCATATTTCTAGGTTCAATATTATAGAAATTTCAAAAAGTACCTTTTGTAAAACGAAAAAGTACCAAAAAGTCCCCTTTTATAGGTTCTTACCTAGTCCAGGCCCTACATGCTACACGCTTGGTACCAAATTGGCACCAAAGAGTTTGTAATTTTTCAATAACAACCGTTGTCAAAGTATATACATACGTACGACAACACTATGTCGCAACGTTGTCAACATTGCAACAATTCGTGGTAAGTTCACTATTGCAAACAATCCGTTGCCAATAGTGAGCTTACCACGTTTGTTAACATTTAGACAACGTATGTGTAAAAAATTTAGATTTCGACAACGAATTGTTGCAATGTTGACAACGTTGCGACATAGTGTTGTCGTACGTATGTATATACTTTGACAATTTCATGTTTCTAGGTTCAATATTATAGAAAATTCAAAAAGTACCTTTTGTAGAAAGAAAAAGTACCAAAAAGTCCCCTTTTATGTGCTCTGGCCTAATGCGGGCTCTACATATTTAATACCATGTTTCTAGGTTCAATATTATAGAAAATTCAAAGAGTACCTTTTGTATAACGAAAAAGTACCAAAAAATCCCTTTTTATAGGTTCTTACTGAGTCAAGGTCCTACATGCTAAATTTCATGTTTCTAGGTTCAATATTATAGAAAATTCAAAAAGTACCTTTTGTAGAACGAAAAAGTACCAAAAAGTTCCTTTAATGTGTTCTCGCCTAATCCAGGCTCTACATATTTAATTTCATGTTTCTAGCCAATAACAACGTAACGTGATGTTCATTCTTTGCTTTGTGTTTATAAACAAGAATTACAATAACAAATAACAAAAAAATTTACCGTTTGATACTGTGTTTTGTTTTTGTTTGTTTATTGTTTTGTATAAGCATGCACGAAAAAAGTAAATTTTTGATGAAATTTTCAGAGGTGGTCTCGGATTTTTACTCATATCTTCGTTATTTATGGGCCGATTGGGCTGATTTTAAATAGCGTTCTATTCGACCGTATTTCCGATAGAATTATTGAAAATTCGGATCTCGAAGATATCTGGGGTCTTCTGAAAACTGATTTCAACATACACACAGACAGACAGACGGACATGGCTAAATCGACTCCGCTATCTATAAGGATCCGGAATATATATACTTTATAGGGTCAGAAAATTATATTATAGAAATTACAAACGGAATGACAAACTTATATATACCCTTCTCACGAAGGTGAAGGGTATAAAAATTTAAACTTTCGAAACTACATAAATACTATATACATATACATACACAGAAAAAAAATAAAAATGAATTTCAATAATGAAATTGCTCATATTACTTAAAAAAAGTTTTGATTTTGCTCTAATCATCAAAATGATACTATTGATTAACGGAAAATTAAAAATGTTAATTGGAGAATAAGTGACAAAAAATACAATTAAAACAGTATTATTGTAATTAATTTATGTAATAGAATTCGGTGGCATATTTCAAACAAGTTTTTAATGGATTTAATTAAATTCGCAATTGTTTTTATTTCAAATATCGACTAAATAATTAATTATCCCAATTAAAAATTTAACTAAATTGCGAAAAAGCATTCCCAATAAAAATACTCATATTTTTCCATAATTATTATGTTTTTATTGAATATAACATTCAAATGATTACCCAGTAGGATTTTGAGTTAACTTAAAACTAACTTATGGTTAACCACAAATGAGTCAGAGGTGATTCAAAAGCTAACCATTTTGCTTATAAAATACTATTCAGTTTTTCAATGTGATGTCATAGGAACGAGTCAGTACTCACTCACTATACATCAGTTTCAGTTAACCAGAAGTTACCTCAAGATGAGTTAGCTTCTAGTGCATAAATAAAAGATCAGCTGTGAGTTACCTGTGCAATTTTCTTATATTTTTATATTTTTTAACAAATTGTTAGTGATAATAAATGCGTTCAATATGCAGCAACATTTCCTTCCTATATACACCATTATCTATGTCTTATATTCCTGAAAATGTTAATTTAATAATAATAAATTCATTTTTCATTGCTGAAACAAATTTTCATTTTCATAATTTCATTTTTTCAATACAAATTGTTTGACAAATTTGATACGAGTTTCTATTTTATTTTTTATTTAAAATTTTATTGAAATGTTTGTTCATTTCCTCGATCATTTTTGAGTTACTTTGAAGCTAGTCATAAGAAGTTATCAAAAAGTTAACTTGATTTTTAGTTAACTCACAAAATCCTACAGGGAAGTAATATAAAAAATGTGTGTATGTATGCCAACTCCATGATATTTTCAAATACACTTCAGTAACTGCGAAACCAATCATAGCTGATGAAAACTCCTGGCATTTACCGGAGAATTAAGGGACATGTACCAAGAAATAATAATCTGAAAGAAACAATAAAAGAAAACTGAGATGAAATGTCGTGTTAAGTTCACTGCCTTATTTGGATGCATTTTGGATATCATTCATCTGAATATAACTCCCACAGAATATCTTAAACATACAATATTAAATTTCGTACACATATTTTTAAACTAGAACAGTTTTACTTATGGAATAGGTCCACATGAAAAAAATAAATTATTTTTTTTTCTCGTTTTTACATTAACAATAACACACATTTTTTAGATTAAATTAATTATAATAATTACATTTTTTATTAAAATAAATTTTAATATTAATTAAATGGTTTATTAATTAAAAAATATAGATTTTTGTAAAAGAATGTATTCAATTAAAAAAATAATCATATTAATTAAAAATATAATGAAATTAACATTTAATACTGATTAACGTCTTTATTGAAAAAATATGGAATATTTTTTTCTGTGTAGGTATAAATTAAAAAAAAATTCTATTGATTTTGGCGTTTTCTAATAATGCCAGTTTATAAACTATGAATACAACACAAAATTCGTTTGGAATTTGATTTTTCGGGATGTGGCAATTTTTCACGAGCGGCGCGTCATAATAACCATGGGACTATGCCTAATTATTGACCGATCCGAAAAATATTTTTCAGAGTGGTATATGTATACATAATATAGAATATTATTTCAATATATTTATTTCTTAAATAGTTACATATTTACATTTAATTGCTTTTCGAAAATGGACCTGATATGGAAGCTGTGATCGATTATGGACCGACCGGAATCAATTTCGCAGAATGTTTTATATGTACTTTAAACAAATTCATGATGAATTTTATACCTATATAACTTCACTCTGTAATGAAATATGTGCACTTACGTAGTAATCGGAAATGGTTCTTATATGGGAGCTATGTCCAATTATGGACCTATCCAACAAATATTTTGCAGATTGTCCATATTATGTATGTACATATGTGCAAAATTTGTTGGTGATACCGATATTTTAGACGAGGTTATTAAATAATAATAAATCCATTTCCGAGAACATATACTTTTATGGGGCTATGGGAAATTTTAATACTTTTTATGTTTCTTGATTCAAGGAAATAGTAGCAAAAAGTCCCCTTTTATATGTTCTCACTTACTCCGGTCTCTACATGCTTAATTTCATGTTTCTTAGTTCAATATTATAGAAAATTTGAAAAGTATCTTTTGAAAACGGAAAAGTACCAAAAAGTCGCATTTTATATGTTCTCACTTACACTCTCTTATATGTTTTCACATTCTTCCTCAACGTATGTCTGATAGAATTACTGAAGGTTCGGATCTCGCAGATATCTGAGATCTTCTAAAAACTGATCTCAGACAGTCCCCAACTGCCTATTTAACCTACCATTTAGGGTTACTCCTACCCGACTACACAGGTGACTATCTATTTTAACATGTGCTTGCCATACGAGAAAGTCAATCGTCACCACATAGATTACGAAGATACAGACAAAAAGTTTAAGTTTGTATTTTAAGTGTCCACTGAGTGGACTCCACTCTCTCGCTTACAAAGGGGACACTTAAATGACGATTATCTTCAATCTCGTTTACAAAGAATACATCCGTGACGAAAGACGTGAGACGTTAGTGGAAATCACTGTATTTTTCGTATGCATTGACTCTTTGTCGAACTACTGGGTTATATATACCTTTCTCACGAAGGTGAAGTGTCTAAAAAAGAAATAGTGTATATTTCAAACATATGACAATCCATCGTTATATGCACTTTAGACTACCACATAAAAAAATGGACATCTAACTAAGATTAAGTTTATTATACTAAAAAATGTGAAACACTTTCGTATTTATTTTCTAACTAGTTAACCAATAAGTACACACTAAAAAATAAAATAAAAATGATTAACGAACTTCAAGAAATAAAATAAAGTCTACTTTTGGTGCGAATCAGTCTAATGTAATTGAGATAATGAACATATTTATTCTATGGCAAATTAGTACATTTTTACATTCACTCATATTTTCCTTTTTACAATCGAATGGAGGCTTTTTTATACAATTTCATAAATTTTATATCCGTTTGCGTTCATTTTATTTTATTTTTGTCTTTATCACTTTCTAACGGAAGTCAATTTCAAATGTGCTTTTGTGCCTTAAACACGAACACTTAAGGCCTAACTATAATATGCTTAAACAAACTGAAGTCAGCTTAAGCAACTGTGCGAACACATATAAAATGTATGTGACAAACTATAATGTACTTAAGAGAGTTTCGTCAAGTTTCGTCAAATTTTATTTGCTTAAGCAAAGAGCGATACTGACAGCACATTACGTACGGAATCAATTGTTTGTTTATTATACACAAAGAAAATAAAGAAAAAAATGGAAAGCTAAAAGAAAATTAATTTATTTCAATAAAATATTTTGAAATATGTATTTTTTTTATTACGTGTGTCACATAAATGTGTAAATGGAGCTAAATTGTTTTGAATACACGTAAGTACATTATAGCCACCTAAAAGTTTCCTCGGATTTTCTTAAACATTTGAGAGACTTTTCGTTCGATTGTTACATTACCTTAAGCAAGCTTATGCACATTATAGTTGGGCCTTTACACATTTTACATAAAAACACACACTTTTTCATCGAACATGTTCGAAGGCAACTTGGTTATTCATGAAATGTCCGCATTATTGTGCACGTTGTCGAACCAAATATCATCACTCGTGCTTTTTACACGATTCGTAAAAATATACTTTCCTTTTCGTTTTGGTCTTATTGTTGTTGTGTTTTTTCAATTCCTCTATAGTGTATTTCTCTGATACCAAATCAGTTGTGTTGTAGCTTTTGTTTGTAACGGTTCATTTGTTTATGAAACGTTGTTGTTTATTTTTCTGTGTAATGTGTAAATTTGAAAAAAAAGTAAAAACTTGTAAAGAAAAAATAACAAAGTATTTTAATAATATTCTAGGGGGAAGAAAAAATTCATAGTTTTTTTATAGTTAGATTCTCTCACAAAAACAGCAAATTCACACATTCAGCTGCAAAGAAATTGAAACTGGTGCGGTTTATTATTTTATTTGTTATTGTTAGTTTTTGTAAAAATTTCAATAAAAAAACGCGCGTGATTTTTGTGTTTTTTCTGTGGCCAAGTGAAACTGAAATATTGATGTTCATATTTATTATCAATGCATATGAATTAATTATACAATAACAAAAAATAAAATCAATTAAGTAAAACAAAAAATGAAACAAGCGGATGCATAATTATGGTTTTCTCTAATATATTTTTACCTGGAAAATTAATAAAATAAATCATAAAAAATAAAATGAATATTTCACGAAATTTAACTTAAACAAAATACACTTCATACAACGCTAACAAAAATATTCAAGGTGTAATAAATAAATATTTTGTTGTTAAAATCAATGAAAGTTGGTTCTTCTGTAATTTTGTTCTTCTTTAAACCAACCTCGTGTCATTGCAACTTAGTGGTTGGTTCGACTTGTTATTAGAACTAAAAATAACTCAGAAAATTAAAATAAAAACAATAACAACAACGGTTTAAACAAAAAGGTTAAAGCCGTTGTAAAAGGAAATAGCGTAACGTTATTCCAAAATAATTTTCATAGTAATGGCGGAGAAAAGAAACAAAATTTAAATTAATTTATACATACATTTTAGCCTGAATTCTATGAAAATCCACTTAAAAAATCCTTAATTATTTAAAATGATTTATATGTAGCATGTTTTTGTTGGCGTTAAACAGAAACGAACAAAACGAGGAGAAATCGGATTACATTTAAATGGAAAATTATTTAAAGAATGTATTATTGATTAATGTTAATTTTATCTCATATGCACACATACATACATTTATACATACATGTATGTATATATTTTTTAAATAGCTGTCTATGTGCGGGGTATGTTTCAAAAGTAGCACTGTATTTTATAATACTCATAGTAAATAAAGCATTACATATTATTGAATGTTATTGAAATTTTTTTAGAACTGATTTTAAATTCCTTTGTTACTTTGTTATACCTTACGTAATATATATATATATTTTATAATACTCATAGTAAATAAAGCATTACATATTATTGAATGTTATTGAAATTTTTTTAGAACTGATTTTAAATTCCTTTGTTACTTTGTTATACCTTACGTAATATATATATATATATATATATATATATATATATATATATATATATATATATATATATATATATATATATATATATATATATATATATATATCTAAATTTAATTATTTTGAATGGATCAATTCAAAAGATTATTTAATCACGATAACTTTATTAGATTTTAAAAAACACCGTGAATATTGGACTTAATTACTTTTAATCCATTCATCTGCCTTTTTAATATGTACATCTGTCTGTAGAGTTATTGGAGTTTTTAATTTCGGGTTATCTCTTTCTAATTGTAATCCTTTTCTAACAACCTACGGAGAACTGAGTATTATATGCCTATTTTAAGTCCTATTGTATTCAAATTGAAAATCTGTGTTCGCATGTTAGGTACAAATACAAGTACGAGTATGTTAATTTTCTATCTGTTTTGTATCTTGAATAAGAAACATGTCATTGTACTCAGCACGTGTTAGACAATTAATTTGTCATGAAATAAAATACATTTTATTTATTGTTTTCGCTTTAATACTTTCCACTACTGCCAACAATCGTTTTATTAGAATGCATACATTCACCTAATTAACTATTTATGTATATTTAAGAATGTTAATACCAGATTTTTAAACAACACAACCTTTGAAAAAATATCAAAATAGTGTATTAGATTAAAACATAATTTCAATGTCATATTAGAAAAATAAAATAAATACTTACACTGACAAATACCACTAACTATTACTACCACAAACCCCAAAAATCGATGAATGTCGATAACTCTGTCCAAATAAACCGAAATAAAAACAATAAAAAATTACCATAATTACAATAAATTATTCTTAATTTTAAGAACATTTATTTGTTTCTTTCATTTTCTTCCCAATCAATATACTATGTATGTATATACATCTGAAAGTATGTATATGTACATATTCATATATGTATGTACATATATGTAAATACTAGGGTTTAATAGTATTAAAGTGTTGCTATATTTAAAGCAAATATGTCTGTTGAAAACACTTTAATTTAATTTATACGCCGTCCATGCTGTTACCTTTATATTAACTTCTTAATTGTGGGGAGATACTTATATTAAATATTGAAGGTATTTTTGTGATGTTTTATAGTACTTATGTATTAGTTTACCGTATGATCGAATCGATTACATCGATGCACATAAAAATTCATCGAGTTGATTGGGAAATACTATTTTTGAAATAGTATTTTTATAAATGCAAGATATAAACGTAAAGACAGAATTGTCCACTTTTACTATTTTGGAACAAATAAGAAGATCGTGTATTTTTAAATTTAACTATATATTTATGACTTAATTCAAACTTTTATGAAAATATTCAAAAGTTAACAAGTTGGAATATTCCCTGGTAAATAAAAATATATAGATCTAAGTAGTTGGAAAAATAGGAATAATGTGTTGAACCGCAATGGTTTAAATTAATTTATTTTAAAATTATTATTACCATAGTCTGCCCTAATTTCATATAATTTTATTATCTGAAGGCAGAAATTGCGAAAAAGTGCTTGGCTCGCCATGTTTTTCAAAACTCCTAACGTTTATTTTTTATATCGCCTTTTATTACTTCTAAAATTTCGTGCCTAATTTGTTTTTTACTTCATGTTGTTGTTTTTCTTTTTTGTTCTTATTTAATCTTTCTTTTAGGAATTTAATTTCATAATTTCTTAAGTCACGATTTTATTTCATTTTTTAGTGTCTTCCACATAAAAAGAGCCCAAAAGAAAAAAATTAAATAAGAAAATAATTCGTGTAAATCCCTTTCAATATTGCGTGCTCATAGTAAGAACATGTTAAGACATTTTTTCCTTTGGCATTTGGAAGTTGTTGCTGTAAAGACCTTTAAGGATTCTAATTAACACTAGTGAACATCAAGAAATATGGTTAGTAGAGTATTTGACACTGCGTACATTTGAGTACACGGATGACGATAATGGTGTAGGTCAACATCTTTGAAAATGCTCCTTCTGTTTTTGAGCTTCGAAGGCATTATTTTTCATTTAAAATATACAATGATAATATCGACAGGTCATTGTGAAAATTGACCGCTCATTCATTTCTACTTTATGAAAACCATCCACTCCCTATCTTCGTGTGTTCACACACTTAAGAATCTTAAGTTGTCCGAAGAACTTTTGTTGAATTTTAATGGTGGTTGATAGAAATTTAAATGTCAATTAAATGCATAACAAATTGCTAAACACAAAAGTGAACAAGACATAAATTAGAAATTTCCTTTAATTTTGAAAGAGTAGAAATTGAAATGCGTTCCTTGTTTATGAAAAACGTGCTGGTATTTTATTTAGTATTTTCTGTATTTCTAATAACGCAAATAGTCGCTAATTAAAGAAGGTGAGCAAATGACAAAAGCGGAAATATTACTTAATAATATTAACATTGTTTTTATTTGTCTGTCTCTTTTAATTGATGACGTGCTTCTTGACATTTTATTCGTGTTGAGCGAACGGAAGTTATGTGATGCATTGCAGGAAATATTTTTAAATGGTTTCACCTATTTGTCACTATCAAAGGGGATTCAGAATTCGTTTACTTAAGAAAGGTTTAATAAAAATATTTTATTTTAGCTGTTGTCGTTTTATTAAACATAATTAAAGTTACTTTGAAGGACATAAATATAGTAAGGGTTTCAATAAAAACATATTCTATATTCTGAGTACTAAAATCATAAACAGCTGTTTTTCAAAATAAATAAAAAAATATTACAATTTTTTTGAAATTTGCAAAACAGAAAAATTCCTTTGACTTTCATGTTAGTTTTGATTGCTTCTCTCTTTGACAACATAAACTTACGACTTTGCGCAAAGTAGTTATATTTTGATACTTGATTGTGAACTGAACAACAGTGAGTCCAAATTGTTCGAATTTCGAACTCAAATTATTGGAATGAGTTTGTTGTTGGTTTTCTTAGTGTCTTGAATTCGCACAGAACCTATAAGCGTGATGAGCTTTTTTTGGTATTCTATTTTTTAAACAAACTTGCTTAATATTTTGATTGAATATCAAATCGTATGATTACTACAAATAAATTAATTATTGATCATACGCATAGATGTACATAAGGTATGACAAATTTATACACACACTGCAGTGTGCACATTAGGCTGTGTTGAAAATACGCTTTATTCTCTTATAAAATCAGATATAAACTGACAAAAATAGAATTTTTTTCGTAAAAACAAAAATTTACCAAATCTCTCATTGCTAAAGTAAATTATCCATTTGAATAAAACTTATATTTGTGTTGCTTCGAACGTTGATATTTTACTTTAAATAGTATTTATGTTAATATTATTTAAGTCTAATAAGTTTTATTCTATAATACTACAATTTCACTTTCAAATAACTTCCAAAAAAATTTATTCTTTAGAATAAATTCAGAAGTAGTGAATTTGGAATCAAATAAAAAAGACAAGTCTGTGTCAAAATCATCACATCTTCAGGTCTTTTTTAGTACTTCTTTGGAATTTTGGAAGTTTTTTTTGCTGGGATTTGGTAGATAGATTTGAGTTGGTATAACACTTATTTGTTAAATATTTTCATCGTATTTTTAATTCCGTCTTGAACGTAAAAGTAATTTTAGGGTCACTTATGGTCCTATATAATCGCATTTTTAAATAAGAAATAATCATATTTTAAATAAGGCAAATTCTTTCCTGAAGGGCACCTAATAAGGGAGGGTAGGGTGACCGACCCACTCCAATGTTATTTGGTAGAAATATTTACGTTTCTATAAAAGTAGCTTATGTCATAATTTCATAACTGTAACTTGTAAGCTTGTAATTAGTGTTGAAGTAATTATCTGGAGAGGACCTTATATGGAGGGTAGGGTCAAATATGGACCGATCCGATTTTGGTTCACATAAAACTTGTTTAGTCGAATTTCATCTCAGTACTCGTATTTTTAAGCCAATAATTAGTGTTAAAGTAATTTTATGAAGGGGACCTTATATGAGGGATAGGGTCAATTATGGACCGATGTAATTTTAAAATATTTATTACTGTTAAAACTGTATTTCGGGGGCCATTTGTATGGGGCTATGCGAAAACATTGATCGATATCCGAGATAACCTCTGAAAATTTCATCAAAAAAGAAATTTCTTTGCATGGTTTGACACAAAAGCAACAACAACATTGCTTATTAGAAAAAAATATGTTGATTTTAATGCTTTTCGTATCTCGTTTTGTTGTTGTTTTGTTATTGTTAACTAAGTGTAGAGTTGGAAATTTCATAAAATTAATCTTTTTTTTTGGTGAAGGGTGTATTTGATTCGGCAAAGGCGAATATAGACTTCTTACTTTTAAAAAAGTATCTGAGAAATGTGTCTGATTTTGGATTTTTGGAAATATGGTCACATTTCAGTTCAGTATTCCTAATCATACTGAAGATATAAAGGGCGTTCTATAAATAGTGAATTACACACCATTAATATTTACCGATGCAAAAAAATTAATTTTAAAATAGAGAATTTTGAGATGGATTTTCGAATAACATTTAAAGTACCAAAAGTACGCAGCATTTTATTTAGCACATCCCATTATTCAAAAACCGGGTTTTGAAACAAACTGATTTTTTGAATACTCTTATTTGCAGTACTAAGTGTGGTTCACAGTTTCAATAGGCCATTGCATGAAGTTTCTGACTTCTTTATAAATAATAAGGAACTTTTTACGATTATGATGTTTCTTCTTTCCCATTTTAATTTTATATGAAATATTGCTATGTTTGTATGTATAGTATATTTGTATATATACCAAATACTCGCCTAATTCCAACTTATTTGTAAAAAAATTCTTAGTTTTGTAGAAACAAATATTATTTTAGTCAAAGAAAAATATTTCCCATATTAAGAATTTATTTGTTTCGTAAATATTTACTTTAATATTTTGTTTTGCAAATAAAGAAATACTTAACGTATTTTCGCAAGGAAGCAGTTAAATGAACAAATATTAAAGTAAACAATTTGTTAAGTACACACAGGAATAAACAAAAAAAAAACATGTATGAAACCAAAAGATAATTTCGAAAAAAATACTAAATCATCAAGAGAAATACTTGTCTTAATATAAAAAGAGAAATTTAGTAAATATTAGTTTAATAAAAAACTATGGGAATAAAATTTAAATACTGAAAAGCTACACAAATTTAAGATTTTTGCAAAACATAACCAACTATTTTATTTCACATAGATTAGCAAAACTTACTTTATGGTCCAACAAATTTTAAAAACTAAAAGCTGAAGTTAAAAAAATAAAATATTAAAATTAGTGTGAAAAAAACGAATTTTCAACAACTGTAAAAAGAGTTCTTATAATAAAAAATAAAAATAATAAAAAATAACTTTACATCTATATTTTGAACGTCAGCGTCATTATTTGTTCATCATCCGATGAGAACATTCGTATTATTTAATTCTTTCTCTCTCATCGTCTTGTGTGTTCCTTTAAAGCGGAAGTCGGACAGAGGACAACCACACAGAGAAATATAAAAGTTCAGCATAACAATACGAACATCCTTCCAAATAATCAGCAGAATTTGTAAGTATTTTTGTGATTTTGCTTTTTATAATTTTATTTTACTCGTTTTGGTTGAAATTTTAAATCAAAGGTTCATTTTCGTATCTTCTAACTATAATTCTTTTATTAACAGAAAAAAAACAGGAAATTTTTTTGGTAGTGCTTAAATTTTTTAATTGCATTTTTTATGAGTGGAGAATGAATGAATGAGAATGAATATTATTCGCAAAGAGGAACACCTTAAATATGTACTATGTATGTATATGTACTGACAACAGAAAACAATACAATAATAATCAGAGAGCTGTGAAATGCACATACGTATAATTCTGATTGATGGTTCAGCATGACGTATGAGTGTGAATAAGATTGTTAATAAAACATTCAGTTGAATGTTTTAATTAAACGCCCCATTGTTCAAATGAGATGACGACAACCAAAGCGTTAAAAAAAATCACAACAGCAACAATAATTACAAAATTAAACTGAAAATCTAATTAATCACCATGACAGAATTGATGGTAAAAAATTAGTATATATTTTCTTTGTATGCGAATAAATATTTGTCTCTGAAAAATCAAGATTGAATATATACAAAAAATGTTTGTTTCTGTAGTTCATAAACTTTAGAAAATTTACATTGTTTAACTATGTTGCTATTCTTATTATTTCTTCTTATAAGGCTTCTTAAGAAAAACTTTGCTAAAGACACTCTGTTTAAGAAAGTCGACACCACAACAGAAGAACTGACAAAAGAGGAAGAAACGACTTAAAAGTGTCAAACAACTTTTGCAGCTTTAAGTGCCACAGAGTAATTTACTTAACTTCTTGTTGTGTGTTTTTCTTTTTGTTTTGTTTTATGAAAAATACTTTATAGAATACGATTAAATGCTATTGTAATTAAAAAGGATTATCTAACCATAAGCAGACAATAGTTTTAATTTATATATAGTGAAAAGTAAGAGGGATAGAGTTTTTTTAAGTTCTTTTTTATGACTTTCAAGTAAATTTTTATTTAATTTCCATTTCTTTCGATTTAGACTCTTGGACGTATGAGTGTTATTGATTAAAATTATAATCTCTTTGTTATTTAGAACAATTATAGGATTAATAGAAGAGAAGGACATTAATAGTCAAAACAAGTGTTGTTGTACCTATTTTATATAAGCAGTTAAAAATTTAGAGATCTTTATTTTATTTTCTCAGGATGCGCTCCTTTATCAGCGACTCTGGTGGGAACCGAATTCACGACTTCCGATCCAACAGACTAGAACACCGGAGACACACTTTTTCTTTATTTTATATAATTTTACCTGAAATAACAGCCTATGTGTAATTTTAAGAAAACTTAAGATAAGTTATTTGTTAGTATTCTAGTCTGGTAGACCTGAGGTGGTGGGTTCGATTGCCACCTCGCACACTGGTAAAGGAGCAACAGGCCCGATATAGGCCTAATAATACTGGGCTTATAACTCAAAAATTCGAGATTTTAAAAAATTTTTAGCATTTGTTTTGAAAAATATTTTAAATAAATTTATTCTAAGTTAGCCCATTGTTAGTTATGACCTTTTCCTATATCTTTTGTCAAAAGATCTGCTTATCAACGAATCAAACAATTTCGGATACCCTGTTCGAAAGTGAAGCGTAATCAATAGAAAGAGTGTTCTGTCTGGCTGCATATACTGAGCGTTTTTCGATCAATACTACGCTATATTTTGTGAATTCTGAATTTTAAATGTTTACACCCAATATCTTCATAAATCACCCAAAATCAAAACAATATGTTTATTTGTTTAATACAAAGTGCTCATAACTATCAGGTTAATCATGATAGATAATGTCCTTAAGTCGTAAAAACCAGTTGACATCACAAAACAAATACAAATATTCTTAATGAATTTTGCAGTTCATATAAGGTAAAAAAAACATTTTTAATAAAATATTTTTCAAAGATTTTTCTTATTTATAAGAAATGAAATTCGTATTATAAATAGTAATATTTCCCAAATTTTAAGTATTATAGAATTGTTAAACTTGTTTTTTTTTTTATAAAAGTTTGTATTTTACAATTTTCTGTCATAATTGTTTGAAATATCGATTTATGTTGAATAAGGATTTATCACTTTTAGTACCAATAACTTAAATAGACAGTAAAAGACAAGCATGCCATGAAGCAGGTACACAAAATTAGTCAAGGAAACATGAATTGTGTTCATTATTATAGCCCCAAATACTATATTTAAGTTTCTGTTCTATGTTTGTCAAGTAATAACATATGTTCAGAAATAAATAAAAACACTCTCTAAATCATATATTGTCTGAAGGCTATTAACAGCAAAAGAAAAACGAAGAGAAAATATTAATATTAATTCGGAAACAAGAACAAAAACGAGAACTAGTAATAAAAAATACATTAGGGAAAATGTCATAAAAATTTCGATGGAAGTATGTTTGTATGTACATTAGGGTTAGACAAGTTCTTTACAAAAATTTTACCTATGACACAAAGGCAATACAAATTAATAGTAATAGTGTTCGCTAGTCATTAAAATCTTAGATTATTCTATAGAATACTTGCGATACCAAGTGTGCTTTGCTACCCTCAAAACAAAAAAAAAAAAAATAAAAAACCTTTACGAAATGTGAAAATTCCTTTTTAATGGAACATGTAAAAGTGTAGGTATTTGTGCAATATTTTAAAATTTTAAAATAGGCCCACCCATTATTTCCAAATGTTTATATGGATTTCAATATTTACCGCGCAAAATTTGAGAATTCTACCTCTAATGGTTTTCCAGATATAAGAGTTATTGCATTTATGAAAGTTATAATATACACTTATATATTTGCAGTGAAAAATTTGAGGATTCTAGATCTAATTTCTCTTTATTGTTAATCCGATTTTTTTTGCTCAAAATTGTTTATAATTAATGGATAAATTAACTGTTTTGATGTTCGAACTGTGGATATTTTAGTATATGGTAGGATGCCACATATGTACATTGTATATGTTATAAAAATACTTTCGTCAGTATATATCAAAAAGTTACTACCAACTCGGTTAAAACGAACAGCTTTTTCTGTCCCTCATGAACGATTTCATGTAATTTTCCTTTTTTTTAAAACTTAAAAAATTATGCGTTGAAATCATAAAAAAATATTTTGCTTAAACTTAAATTTGTTAAGAAATATATGTACAAATAATATCAATAGTAGAGTCCGACCGAACTCAAAATTTCGTTCGATACCAAACACCGAACCCGAACTTCGGTAAATTTGAAAGTTCGGCCGAACCCGAACTTTGTTCGGTTTTCAAAGTTCGGTGGACACGAACTTTTTTTAATGAAAAATAATACTTTTTTATTTTTGGTTTTTAAACGATTTATAGACAATGATATAATTATCTGTAAGAGCACGCTGAGAAAAAACATGGTTGTGATAACCATGTTCTAAGAGCAACATATTATGATTAAAATTATGATTGTAGTCTAAACATATTATCGTTATTGTAACAATTTTAAAATATCATATGATAAAATACCGTCAAAATATTTCATCATGATATTTTTGTATTTATCATAATATTGTTATACATGATATTATGATCCAATGTGATCAAAATTTCGTTTTAAATATGTATCGAAATCAAAATGAATTTTATCTAATCAGTAAAATTAGCTTTTAAAAAAATAAAAAATATATATACAATACTTAACACAATTCGCAAATTTCAATTTGCCAATTTATATGAAATTTTGGTTCATAAAAAATTTAAGTATAATTTCATAAAAATACTAGTATTTTTAAGCCTGTTATGAACGTTAGTAATTTTCTAAAGCGAATATTATATGGAGGCCATGTCCAAATGTAAACCGATTTTGTCCATTTTTAATACCAATCAAACTGCAACAATAATTTAGGTCCTATCGTTTCAAGAGACTGACAGACTGACTGACTGACATGTCTAGATCATTTGAGAAAATTTCGATGTTACAAATGAAATCAAAGATTTATAATCGAAACTAGATAATTCAAATTAAATGTTTTACTTTTCTTAGCTTTTTAATCAGTTTCTGGTTAACAGTTTTTCAAATCAGCCGAAAAAACGAACGGTTTATAAGGCGTTTTGTACCTATGTATATCCGAAATTTATTGTACAGCCAGGATGTATGATAACTTCTATAAACAAATTTTCAGCATTTTTAAAACTTTTTGATGATATAAAAATATGATAAAAAAAAAACATTTTATAAAAAGTTCGGTGTTCGGTCAAAATTTCGCCGAACACCGAACATTCACCGAACCTCACTTCTTACCGAACTCCGAACCCGAACGTTCGGTCGGACACTAATCAATAGTGGTATTTTGTAGAGAATATGAAATAAACTTATAATTCATATTCTTTTAATTTTTGGATCTTTCCCCGTCCAATTACGAAATTCGCTTATAATTCGCTAATAAACGAGTTTGACTGTATTTATACGCCATGCTTTGCAACATACATACTTACATATAGGTATTTTTATATACATAAATGTAGTTAAATTCGTATGTATTTTAGTCTAAATATAAATTAACTTGCCACTATAGTGGCTTGTTGATAGGTTTAAGTACATATACTACATACATACATATGTACATCTGCTAAGAGTTTTTATGTTTTTAGCAATATTTACTTTACAAACTCAACTTAAGACTACTCATTTTATGTGACAGTTCATTTTTCTATTTTGTCCTTTTTTGTTAAAAAAAAGATCTTCATACTACATGCCATTAGGCTTATTTTGATTTCATTTCTTTATGGGTTTAGTTTTTCGGCTGTTTGCCTGTAAAATAAAATATAAGATTTATTTGTATTTTTTATGTAGTATAACGGAGCAGGAAGAAAGAATAAGTAGTGAATGATAATGATGGGTCTTTGGTCATATTGTGTTGACAAGAAATTTTTATCGCGGATTTAATCTTATATTTGATCGAATGAACTTACATGTTTTAGATAATAATGGCAAAAAGGAGAGAAATAAATCAAATGCGATAACAAATATCCAAAAATATGCGGTTCTGAAACATGGACATATCTTGTCAATGAGTCCATACGGCGCACCATAAAAACATGCATTTGCCTTTTTTTGGTTTTCTTGGTAATGACGACAATTCATATTTTTCACAATATTTTCATGGTTTGTTCAGGAATTTAGCATATATGAATCTGTTGTTTGTGGATAAATTTGGCTTATTTTAAATAACAATCTTCTCTAAAGCATGTCTGATAGAATTATGGAATATTTGGATTCCGAAGTTATCTGGACTCTTCAGAAAATTAATTTCAACAGACATAGAGACGGATAGACGTAGCTAATTCTACTCTATTAAATTCCAAAACATGCAATGATATATTCTTATTTTCATACTTTCATATCAATTAAATATTTATTCAAATTCTGTCAAGTGTGGTCTACTAATTAAAATTTTTTAGTTTAGTTAACAACCCGTGACAGCAGAAACTATTACAGATACACAAAATTACAAGAGTAATTTAAACAAACACAAGTGCTGCATATTTATTAAGTTTTTTTAGTACTAAATTATTAAATTCTTTTATACCCACCATCTAAAACATGGGGGTTATATTGTTTTTGTCATTCCGTTTGTAACACATCGCAATGTTGGTCATAGACCCACGAAAGTATATATATTCTGGGTTCTTATTAAATTCTAAGACGATCTAGCCATTTCCGTCCGGCCCCCGTCTGTCTGTTGAAAACACGATAGAGTTCGAACGGAAAAAGCTTCAAGAGAAAAAGGGTTAAAGTTTTACACAAATGTTATCAATATGAAAGGTTTGTTTGTTATTGAAAATGGAAAATATTGATCCACTGTTCCAAAATACGAATAATGCGTTTTCTACGAGCTAAAATCTCTGCACCAACATTACTGGATAAAAAACATGAGTATAGCGATGAAATTCTACATAACCAAATTTTATGAATATCGATCCATAATTGGCCCTACCCCTTAAATAAGGCCTCCTTCAAAACATTACTTTAACGCCCATTACTGGCTAAAAATACGAGTATAGCGATGAAATTCGACATAAGACAGTTTCATACGAGCAAAAATCTCTCAAACTAATTTTTTTAAGGATCGGTCCATAATTGACCCTACCACCATATAAGGAGGTAGCCTTTAGCAAATAACTTTTACGTGCTTAACTGGCTTAAAAATACGAGTATAGCGATGAACATAAATAAATTTAAACGATCCAAAATCTGTCTATCGAATTTTATTAGGGTCGGTCCATAATTGACTATCTATATAAGGCCCCCTTCAGAAAATTATTTTAACGCTAATTACTGGTATAAAAGAGCGAGTACAGCGATAATATTCGATATAAACGCTCATGACTGAATTAAAAATACGAGTACAACGATGAAATTCGAAACAAATAAGTGTTATACGAACCGAAATCTATGTATGCACCAAATTTTACGATAATCGGTCTATAATTGACCCAACCGCCCATCATTAGAGTGCTCGAGGAATAGTCCTCAGCGATTGAAAATCCTGACCTCAGTATAATTAAAAAAAAATATCTTCGATTTTTTCGAAATGGGTCTCAAAAATTCCGTAATTTTGAGCTGATTACGGGAAAAATAATCTTAAAATTTCAGTAGAGTATTTTTAGTCCATTCCAAATATTACCCTGATGATTATAGGGTAACATTCCTTTTACTCCATACGGTTTGATGGTGGGTATATAAGATTCGGAATAGCCGAATATGATACTCCTACTTGTTCTAACACACTAATTAACTCTTTTAATGTGGAGTGTATGTAAGTTGTTGTCGAAAATGATTAATATTTATGATGCCAAGGATGATGAAGGAAAACAAAAAGATTCCGACTAATTCTTGGTGTTGATACTGATGCATTATTATCATAATTACTACAGACACCTGTAATGCTTTTTAGCTAAACTAGTTTTTAACGATTTTTTATCTGAAATTTTCATAAAAGTTTTCAAGTTTTATGTTTAAAGGCTTAACTGGCAAGAAACTTGTTGGGAAACTCTACAAGGCACGTAAACCAAACCTATCACTTTTGCTGGGGAAAAACTCATAAAAATTCTCAATTAACTTTTTAAGTTGCTGTAAAACATAAATGAAATCTTGTTCACCTCTTTCACATTTTACACTATGCTTGTTGTATAATTTTCAAAAAACATACATACAAAATTAATAGTAAAAAGTCAGGACCAATGGAATGGGCTTGAATATGAATGTACAATGTAGATACATTGTAAATAGAAGAAGTGTAGTTGCTTTTATTATTCAGTCCTGAATTAATTGTAGAGAAACATTTCGTCTTCTTTAAAAACCGTATTGCTTAATAATTCTGAAGGAAAATATTTTTGTGTAATTTTCATTGAGAGAAAAATATATTATTACGGAGTTCAAAATTAAAAATACAAATTGTGTAAGATAATTTAGTAATTAGTAATCAAAATTAATGTAATATTTTAACCGTTATTAAAAATTTAATCTAATAAAATTTGTATATATGTTTTTCTATATGAATATACAGATATTTCGATAAATATAAATAGTGACAATAAGAGAACATTCCACAATGTAGCACTGAAAATATTTTAAAATAAAATTTTTGATAAATATTTCTTAAAGTTGTTTTGTTCTACTTAATCGAAATTGTTTAGCATGTAGTGTATGTTTATCAAATATGAACCCCTCTATTTTGTGTAGGCGCAATGTTCCATTGACAACAACATTTTACACTTAACTGGCTGCACCAACTAAAATATTTAGCACTAGAGCATTGTTGTGGAAATAATAGAGAAAAACATCCAATTAAATGTTGGGTATAATCCCATGAGATCCTCATTCTCTTATTCCAAACATGTGTATATGTATATGAGACGAGTTTATAAGAGTATGAGTCCTTATAAGACTGCATGTGTAGAATACATATTAGAAAAAAATCTAGGCCATAATTTAAAAAGGTTTATGTTTACGAGTAGAAGAAAACATAAAACATAAATACTTACTTCAGAATTTTTGTATTTTCGAAAAATTAAAGAAAACACAAAAGTTGTTATGATACTAGACGTTTAAACGTATGAATATTTAAGAGGGAATGTGATGTACAAGTTCATACATACATACATACATACATAAGCAGGCGCGGATCCAGGTCAGGCTTTGGGGGGGAGTATATATACATATATTTTGGAAGTAATGATTTTACTTGATTTTGATGATTTCATTTAATTAGCTAAAATTGTCTTAATGCCACTAGTACTAAAACTAGAACCGTAGACACTAGTATAAACGGGGTTAGAGTTTATATGTGAAAATACTAGTACTAGAAGTAGATAAGGGGCACCACTTGCAAAAAAAGCTAGTTGTGTAGTCATTTTCACTTGGAACCACGCAGGAAAATTACGAATTGGTTCCAAGTATACTAGTATAAGAACTAATGGTACTAGTAATTCTTCACACACACACTCAATGTTAATTTGAGCATTAAGATGGTATAGGAAAGTTTAAAGCTGGGAACTAGTACTAGTGGTTTTAGTAAAATACTAGTTTGGTACTAGTTTCATTTCCTGCAGTGTATTTATAAAAACCTTGCTGCCATTTTCAGTAATTTTTATTTTGATCTTTCAAAAGTAAACTTTATTCCCATTTTCCATTTACAAATTTTAATCCGAATTTAAATTTTAATGGAATTATTTCCAAATAGAATTAATTTTTTCTCAGTTTGAACTTTCTTCTTTTTTCCTAATTTTTATTTTCTCTTTTCGGTTTGGGGGGGAAATTTTCCTTTTGCCCCCAGTGGATTTGCGCCTGATATCATACGTATGTATATGTAATTTACGTATTTTTAAATGTGTGAAATTAAACCGTGCAAACAAAAAAGTGAAAGTGTGTTTTTCATTTTCTTCAACAGCTCGGAACGAAAAGGTAACAAAGTGAAAAAAATGTATTGTAATACCTGATATGGGACCGGTTTTATAGAGAGGGTGTAAAATGTATTTAATTTTTAAATGTTAAACTTTTAATAAGTCAGAGTATAGAAGTATTTTCATTCAAATTACATAAAAATATTTAATTTGTTAAAAATTGCTCCTGTGGGACGACTTCTTTTTACCACATTTGTTTGTAGCGAAAGTTTTCCAAATCTGTTAAGCTTACAGAGATTACTATTGAAGTAATACGCAACCTCTTAAATATTTAATTATCATAAAATAATTTTGTTAGCTTAAAACTAATTTCATTTATGTGTTTATTATTAAGTTTATAATTTGTAACACTTTATGAATTAAATATTAGCCGAGTGTTGCCAGAAGCTTCTGAAATAAGAGGCCAAAGCGGACTTTACAAATTTTTGGAAAACGAGAAAATGTTTAAAGGAAAAGCTTCATACTTTAAAATCTATATTTAAAAAAACAAGTAAAACATTGTTAACGAGCATTCCTGACCAAGATCATACAATTCTGTTACAAAAACAGCTAAGTAAAAAACTTGTTCTTGTTATATTCGATATATAATTTATACTCTTCCAATATATGGACAGCAGAAATGCCAAAAAATATCGATTCTCTTTCATTTGATTTTTCAGACGTAAAGTCGTACGTAAAATCTTATAGTCTAAAGGGCCCTAGATTGGGATTTTCTATTGCAGTACATAATTTTTAATCTACTTAGTTTGTATAGAAGTACTCAAAATAAAAATGAAAATTGGCCGATTAGTTTTAGAGATATTTTAAACACCATTTTTTATTTCTTCTCAGCACTATTAAATTAAAATACCACGAAATTAAAAAAGTTAATTAGCGTAATAGATTTTAACTTATATCATATCCAAAACAGTCCTCCAAATACACAGTTCAACTTTTTTGGAAATAAGTTAAACAAAAGTAACTTAATACTCGTACACGTGCCTTTTTATTAAACTGACCTACAAATTATAAAAGAAGGAGATACAAATAATATGAAACGTAAAATTCGTTTATTAAATAATTTATCAGCCACTCAATTAAACTTTAATAAAGTGGTGAAATTAAGTATTTTTTATTAAAAGTAATTTACCTTGCTTCATTTTTGTTAATGAAATTGTGCGTACTTGTTTCCCAGGGAAAAAAATTAAAAGTTTACTAAAAGTTCAGAAAACAATTTAAATGAATATGAAGATCAAAGTAGGTTATAAATGACCTTTAAGAGGCAGTTTTAGCCTTTGGGTTTTAAATTTAGTTTTAACAATATAAGTTAAATGTTTTTCTGTAATATTTTGAAACATAAAATATTTAGTACTAGTTTTTTGTACCAGGGGTTGTCCGGAATTTACGTAAAGAAAAATATTATAATCTTGCGTTTTAGTCAACTTTTGTTGTTTTTTGTTTGTACTTTATGTGATTTACAATCGATTTCAGATTAAAATAGATAACAGCTGTAATATAAATTGAATGCTAACAGTTTTTAATTTTCTCGATTGTTTTCCTAAAAATATAATTTTTAAGAGATCTGAAATATTTATTTTTTTATATGCGTAGGTAATAAATGTATATTTAAGGACTAAATATATATTGGATTTAAGGACTAAATATATTTTGGATCTTGCGCTGTAATCAACGTTTTACGTTGCTTCCGAGTACAAACGATTAGAAAAAGGAAACAAATAAAAATGTCTACAACTTTCAAAAAGTTACTTGGTTGCTGCAACGTAATGCTAATTCGTATTTAATTCTACACTTTACATAGTAATGGTTTCTTTAGAATAAATCTTCTTTTAACTCTACTGTAATAAAAACTATTCAAAATCACACGTAGGAGTGCTCATAATATTTATTGTCAAATCTTGTGTAGAACATAAATTGTATACCATAGTATGTTTTCCTTTTGTTTCCCCTTTTCTTTTCATATTCTACCCACAAAACACCCACTTTTCTATAACAGAATCACAAAGAAATTTTTCAACGCCTCCATAACAATTAAATATTTAATAGTCCAACACAACTGAATTTGGAAATGAAAGCTTAACAAAATAATAATTTATTCTATGCAAGCAATCCTGCTAGCATATTAAAGGAATGATGAATGTGTAAAAATAAGCTTTGCTCAAATAGAGGGTGAATTTAGTGTGTAATCCATATATGTAATTTTGCACCTTTTCACATTTTAATAACAAAGGTATTCTTATTGCTGTGTAAAAAAGATTTCATCTTATTAATTTCCGCCTTTTATGATGACTTACAGTTGTATTCATAAAAAATGCTTATTTTAGATTTAAATCACACAATAGTTAAAGTACACTTTAGACTTAAAAGCCATTAATAAAATTGTGGTATTCATAAACAAATAATAAACATACATTAACTACTGTGCTGTTTATTGTTTAACTTGGCAGCACTGTACAATTTGGCTGTCATTTTCTGTGTTAGTGTTGCAATTA